>NC_137598.1:2425614-2501558 GCF_963210335.1 Falco punctatus
GAACGGGGCTCGAAAGGCAAAAATTGGAGGAAAAAAATTGGATTTTCCATCCATTGGGAAACTGGGGGCGCTCCTTCGAGCTCCCCGATTCCTGCCAGCAGCGTAGCAGGGAGCCAGAGCATCCCTGCGGCACCAGGCGCTTCCCGGTTTCCAGGAGGACCCTGGGGTGTCACGCCAGGACTTTGGGGACCCCCTAAGGAAAAGCATCCCTGGGGGTCCGGCCATCGCCAGGCAGCTGCTCCCGGCCGGGTCTGGGATATGGAAAATGGGGGAGTGGGGAGGAATGGGGAGCGGGGGGGGGGAGGGGATGCACGGGAAAAGCCAAGAGGGTTAAACAAGAAATAGCTGTACGATTCGGCCATGTCCAAAGTCGGTATTATTACAATATACTCTGACAAAAATATAATCTCATTTCATATCAATACAACAACAACAAAAAAACAAACAAACAAACAAACAAAAACCAACCAAAAAAAAAAAAAAAAATCAACCCAAAAACCAGTTTTCCGTACTGTTACCGTCGCTAACGTATCGAAACTCGCTATTTACAGTGACAGCAGCTGGGGAAAATACTGCAGGGAGGGAGAGGAGAGAGGGAGGGGAGGGCAGAGGGGAGAGGAAAGTTCCGGAAAAGGGAAAAATTCCCGAGGGAAAGGCCCTCTTCCATCCCGAGCGTGGCTCCTGGCTTCCCCAGGGAAGGGCGAGGGGGGCAGCGGGGTGGTGAGAACTCGGGGTTGTGGCTTTTTGTGGGAAAAGGGAAGGGAAAAAAGGGAAGGAAAAAAAAATAAAGAGGAAAGGGGGAAAAAAAAAAGCCAAGGAAAAAAGGCAAGAAAAGAACAAATTAAAGAAAAAAAAAAAAGGGAAGGGGGAAGGGGAAGGGGAAGGGGAAGGGGAAGGGGAAGGGGAAGGGGAAGGGGAAGGGAAGGGAAGGGGAAGGGGAAGGGAAGGGAAGGGGAAGAGAAGGGAAGGGAAGGGAAGGGGAAGGGGAAGGGAAGGGAAGGGAAGGGAAGGGAAAGAGGAAAGGAAAAGAGGAAAGGAAAAGAGGAAAGGAGAGGAAAGGAGAGGAAAGGAGAGGAAAGGAAAGGAAAGGAAAGGAAAGGAAAGGAAAGGAAAGGAAAGGAAAGGAAAGGAAAGGAAAGGAAAGGAAAGGAAAGGAAAGGAAAGGAAAGGAAAGGAAAGGAAAGGAAAGGAAAGGAAAGGAAAGGAAAGGAAAGGAAAGGAAAGGAAAGGAAAGGGGAAAATGTGAAACGAGGGAAGAGGGAAAGGTGGAATAAAATGATGCAAAAATGGAAAGGGAACCTTCGGCTGAAGCCGAGGTTACGGCCGCGCCCGCGGGCCACCCGAGGATGAATTTTTGCCACTTTGGGTGTCCAAATCCCCGAAACATCCCGGGTCGTGCCGGGGGGATGGGGAGGGAAGGCAGGATGCGGCACCGGGGGGGCACAGCCAAGGCACGGCCGGGAAGATGCCACCGAGTCCTCGCCCACACCGAGGGGATGCTCGCCCTGCTCAGCCCCCCAGGGAGCTGGTGGTGTGTGGGGGGACACGACCCCGGACCCCCCGCGGGCAGCCAGGGTTGGCAGCACTTGTCCCCAGAGCTGGTGACAAACTTTCCCATTCCCATCAACCAGTTGGGATTTTCCAACCGGGCAACGTAAGGGAGGAAAAAAGTGCGGGAGGTGGAATTTTCAAGGAAAATTATTTTTATTTATTTTTTTTTTAATTTGTTTTTTCCCTGGTTTGCTGAGATTTTTTGCAGGGGGAGGAAGAGGAAAGCGAAAAATTCTTTTCCTTCCTCCTCGCCCCGCTTTCCCCCACAGGCCCCGCGTGGCCCTTTGCAACCAGCTCTGGTTTGGACACCCCCAGCCCCGGCGACAACCCCCTTCCCCGAGGGTCTCCCCACAGCAACCGCAGCCCCCGCGGGGTCGGGGGTCCCCTTGCACAACCGCAACCTGCTGCTGGACCCCCGCCCCCAGCACCGACCCCCCCAGTGCCACCAGCCCTCACCCAACGCAGCCAGGGTCTTCGCCGTCCCCCAAGCCCCCCTGGCAGCACGGGGTCACCCCCATCCCCCCCACCTGGTTCCGCAGCCCCCCCGGTGGAGTGGGTGAGACCTTCCTCATCCATCCAGCACCATCCTCAGCACCCGCCTGATGCACCCCAGCAGCCCACCCTGCTAGTCTAGATTTGAAGCATCACTCAAGGTCTTGCTCCATCCCTAAATCTCCTCCTGGGGGGGGTGAGGGTGGGCAGGTGACCTCCCCCCACCCCACCCCCCTCCCGCTGCTACAGCATCAGCATCACCTGAGCATCACCCGCGACCTCCTTCCATCCTGCTCCCTGCACCAGCCAGGGGGACAAATCCTGGTTATCCCAGTGGCGCACGCCCCACATCCCACCCCCCCCAGCGCACGGACGTACCCTTCATCCTGCACCAGCCCCCCCAGCACCGTCCCACTGAGGGACGCTGTGACCCCCATCCCCCCTCCCCCCACCGCCGGCACAAACACCCCAAAATCCAGCCGGCTTTGGCTTTGCCAAACCCTGGGAAAGACCAGCCTTCCCAGGATGGGGGGGGGGGGGAGGTGTCACCACTGGCATCCCACCACCAGCATCCCACTGCCAGCATCCCACCGCCGGCATCCCACCGCCGGCATCCCACTGCCAGCATCCCAGCCGCATCCACCAGCACCAGCCCCGTGCCCCCCAAATGCAGCCACTGGGCTCCCCCATCCCATGGGATCCAAGGTGGGGGGGATGGGGCCGGAGCACCCACAGGGTGAGGAGGGGGCTGATGCCGGTGGAGGGGGGGGGGGGGGGGGGGGCTGCACCGGCCCCGGAGTGCAAACCACCCCGGCGCTTACCTCTGGATCCGACCCGCGGCGTCGAGCCCCGGCCGTGCGCATGTTCGAGGGGTCCGCAGAGATTTCCAGAAGGTAAAAGATCAGAAACAAGACTTTGGTAAGTAACCACACTTTTAGAAAGTAATATATCATTTTTTGAAACATCTCAGTGCATACTTCTTATATGAAAATATACACAATTGTATTTCATTCTCCAAAAAAAGGAACAATTAAAAACAAAAGCAAACTAGCCCAAACACAATATATTAGCTGTTGTTTTTTTTTTTTGTTTGTTTTGTTTTGTTTTTTGTTTTGTTTTGTTTTTTTTTTTTCTTCTCGTCATCCTTTAAAATTTTTAACGCTACACTTTGTTCAGGTTACACTTTTTTTGTCTTTTTTTTTTTTTTTTGTAAATTTTTTTTTTTTTTGTCTTCATGCATTTTACACCTTTATAGCCTTTGAGAATAAATAAGCTCCATTTTGCTTCCACATCTCTAAAAACTGCAGCATTTAACTATTGTCATTTAAATCGTGCAATTTTTTTTGCAACACCCCTTTTTTAAAAAATGGAAAATATATATATATATTTTAAAACTAAACCCTATACAACGCAAAATTTCCAAATTAAAAAAAAAAAAATTATACACAATTGTAACTGTCAACAGTACAGATGAGCACGAGAAATAAAATTAGATCAGAAACGTATTTATAGAAGCACAAAGGAGGGTGTTGGTTTCTTAGATTGTCATTCTTCTCGTTGTCTTTTGAAAATTAGGAGGAGTTTACTGGATACTACAGTTGGGGGGCGGGAAATAAAAGGATAATGACCTGGACCAAAAAAAAAAAAAAAAAAAAAATTTAAAATAAAATACCCCCAAGCCCTCAACAAAATAAAGACCCCCGACAAACCAACCCCCAAAACGGTTTCACCACGACGGTGAAGCTAATGCCGGATCCGACCCGGGGCATCCCTGTTTTTCCCACGAGCCGTACTTGTCCGTAGGGATCGTCGGAGTCCTGTGGGTCCGTGCCCAACCGCTCGTGCTTTTTCCCCTCCAGGGAGATCTAAACCTGCATCTCTCCGTAACCCAGAGCCTTTTTCTGTCTCGCTTTTTGTATTATTATAATTTTTTTAATTTTTTTTTTTTTTTTCCAGGCGCTCAGCTTCAAGGTAGAAGTGTGAACTTGGGAGTCAGGGCATGAAGTTAATGAGCAAAAAATGGGGTTTGGTTGGTTGGTTTTTGGTTTTTGTTGGGTTTTTTTTCTTGGTTTTCTCCCCTCTTTGGGGCTTGCTCTGCAGCGATGCTCTGACGGCGTCGAGTGCTGGGGGGTCTTCACCGCCTCCTCCCCACCGGGGTCTCCGGAGCAAGTGGCTCTTGCCGACATCTCCTGCCACGCCGCTTCCCAGCGGAAACCATTTAGTTTTGTATATTCTTTTTTTTGTATGAAAAAAAAAAATTAAAAAAAAAAAATGAAACCAATGAGACGTCGTTAATCCCGCCTAATTTCCAAAGCAAGGCCGTGCAAAGAGCTCAGGTGCGTGTCCGGTACCCCGTGGGTCATGGGGGGGTCAGCGTGGGCGAGGGGGGATCACAGTCCGCAGCGTCAATCCCGCTTCCCGGATGGATAAACGGAGGCAGAGGGAGGGAGATCCGATGATGCCGCCGATGATGCCGCCTCGGGAGCCGAGCATCTCCCCAGCGCGCCATGGTACCCACTGGGGATGGTCGGGGAGGGGGAGACGGGGAGGGGGGGTTGAACCACACAAAACCTGCCAGGAGCCCCCCCCTCCCCCCTCCCTGCCGCTCCCGTTGCCCACCCGGCAGCACGGGAATGGGAGAGGGAATTGAAACCGGATCGTTCAAAAAAAAAAAATCAAATAAAATTTTGGATTAAAAACCCCCACCCTCTTTCACGGCAGCAATTTGAGATCGCCAAAATTGTCAGGGGGAAATTTCCGCCGGCCCATCTCTCCGGGAAATTCCACAGGCAGGAATTCCAGGGCAAGGTGCTGGTACCCAGCCACGGCACCCCATCGGCAGCTCCGGGGGTGCTGAGCACCCACCACCCTCCTGTTCTGCCAGGTCTTCACACCCAAACCCATTCCAGCGCCGGGGAGAGGAGGAAAAGTCAGGGTAGATACTGGACGCGCCGGGCGATTCCACCGCCACACTCGACGTAGCCGGTGGCTCCCGCGCCGCTGAGCCCCACTGGGCAGGATGCGGCCACATTCTCCCTCATTGGCCAGCAATTTTCACCCCATTTTTGGAGGATTTCCTCTTCTCCAACCACTCAAAGTCACCCCGGTTCATTTCATCATCATCATCAACTTTTTTTTTTTTTTTTTTTTTTTTTTTTGCCTTGTTTTTCCAATTAGAAACTTTGGGAAAAACCACCTGGATTGGAAAAATGGCTAAACCCCCATCGATTTGCTTCTGTTTTGCCAACATCCCAAGAAATCCTTATGCAATACGCCTCGTTTCAATGTGAACCAGACACGGGATGCTTGGAGGGTTCCAGAAGGGATGTAAATCCTACCGTGACTTTTTACTCCTCTCTTCGCACCGGCGCCGGGCGGGGGGTCCCAAAGCAGCTCCCGGCCCCTCCGCAGCCCCCAGCTCCCAGCTCCGGCTGCCGAAGGGGCCGTTTGGCAACGGCAGCATCCAGGCAGGTTTTGTGCACGCGACGCCGGGGGGGAGCGGGGCCGGGGTTGTCCCGACGCAGGCGCTGCAGGGGTGACCAGGCAGCAGGTTGGAACGGGGATGGGGGACCAGCATCCCGGAGAAGAGCATCCGTGGGGAGAAAGCCCATCCCTAAAGCCTCCGCCAGCCAGGATCGGGCCCTTCTCCTTCCAACCCCCGAGCCCTGAGCTGGCTGCTGCACTCGGGGGTCAGGGCGCTGATGCCCGTCCCTGGAAAACCGCCGGAGCAAGCGGCAACACGAGGAAATTCCTTGTGTTTTTCCTCCTTTTTCCTTCCACTCAATCCCTCTGTCGAGACTTGGGCAGATTTTCCGCACGGCTCGCCTTTAGAGGCCTAGAAACCTTCAGGCAATATCCCAAAGGATCACGTCCTTCCATAAAAAGAAATCCTTTCTAATGGAAAGCTTTGGCCCATGTGGAACGGGAATGCATTTTTCCAATCATTTACAAATTGTGCTCGGTCAAACCCCGCAATTTTCTTGAAAAGCGACGATAACACATCCTTCCTCTCCAAACCTGCCGCGCCCCGGGAGGAACCGAGAATTTCCCCTCTGCCGTCGGGAAAAGCGAGCGGCGCTTTTCAAAAACCTGGAAAAGATGCTGCCTGCATCTGCTTGTCTGGCAAAAAGGATTAAACTTTCCCAAATCTGCTTTTTACACCCCCCAAGGCACCTTGACGGGACCCCCGGCAGCACAAGCAGGCTGCAGATCCATCGGCACCGCGTGGAATACTGCAGCTGGGCTCTTCCCAGCCGGTTCAGGAAAACCAGTTTAGGAAAGCCTTTTTTTTTTTTTTTTTTTTAAGGAAAACCATCACCTGCCAAAAAGCTTTGGGAAAGCTGGATGGTGGCCGAACTGCCCCTCCCGGCACAGGGACCTCGGAGAGCCCAGGCACTGCGTTTTGGGGATGCTCCGTGCCCCGTCTCCCTGCTCTGGAGCCCATCCTGCCGCGGATGCTCTTCTCCAGGGATACGGTCCAACCACCTGGTGGGGACCAACACCCCCGGGGGTCTCGCTGGTCGGTGGGTACCGATGCCGCCTGGTCCACCCGCCTGCGGGGATGAGTGTGGCCAGGGATTGCTTTTTTTGGCTGCTTTTTTTTTTTTTTTTTTTTTTTTTTTTGCGAGGACGCAGCGATTTAATTCCCGTGTCCCCCCCTCTCCCCGTCTCCCTGTTGTTCCCCCCGCGCCCGGCTAATCCCGAGCCTGCGGCCCCCGGCCGAGGAGCGCCGTATGTACTGCGTGCGTCACCTGCTGCGCTAGAATGAATGCCTACAAAAATCCTAAAGCTATTTCTCAGGCAGTTTATGATAAATTTCCCCCCTCCCCAACCCCAGCCCTGCCCCAGAACCCGTTTCACCCCCGCGCCCCCCCACCCCCCCACCTCCCCCCCCCCACCTCCCCATCCCCGCTGCGAGCCGGCGGCGTTCCCAGGGGGGACCCGTTATGTGACCCAGGTATCCAACCGCATGCGCTTTACGGAGGGGGTCTCCCCCTCGGGCTCGCCAGTGGGTCGCAGGAGGCCAAGGGATGAGCCGAAATCGGGACGGGCGGGATCATCCCGCTCGCTGCTGCCTTCGTAGGAGCTGGTGTTGCTGCTGAGGCTGTCGACGGGCGAGCGGCCGGTGGGCTCGTGCCGGGGCTGGTGGGGGAAGGTGCTGAGCGGGGTGGCAGTGTTTCTTTCCCGGTTGGGCGAGACGGGCTCCGACTTGATGCTGATGTTGGGGTTGGTGTTGACAGTCAAAGTGGTGGTGTGGGACAAGTGACTCCCTTGTCTGGGCGGCCGGAGAGGGGGAGGGGGATGAGGTTGGGAGAGGGAGAGGAAGAGGAGAGCAGGAGGGGAGGGAGGGGGAGAAAGGGATGGAGGGGGAGATAACAGGGAGTCTCTCATTATTCATCTTTTTGGTGGCCTTTTACCCTCCAATCCACAGAATTCCTAACCCGCACGCCCCGCAGCTGAAATAATCCAGAATGATGAATCTGGATTAGTTTATGAATCCAGATTCATGATGAATCTGGATTCATAATGAGAATTACGAATTATTAAGACCCCAGAATTCATAATCCACGCGTTCACCGCGACACATCCCCACTGAGCCAGCATTAGACCCCGCACCACCCTGCGGGCAGCATCCCTCCTGCACCAGCCCCCCCCGATCCAGCCCCCATCCCCCCCGCCGTCCCCACAGCAGCCACCCAAGGGCTGGGAGGAGAGGGACAGGCTGTGACACCCCCACCCCATGGGCACCCTACGGCTCTGCCCCAGCGTCCCCCCGTGCGCTGCGCAAATCCGGCGCAGGGCTCAGATGGGCAGGTTTCACCGAACCAGGAACCTCTTCAGCCTTTTCCCTACAGCCCAAAATTCCATCCAGGCTTTCGGCACGTCCTGCAGCCCCGCTGGGGCAGGACGTCCCTGCCTGGAAAATGAGCTCCTGGAAAATGGAGAAATGCACGGAACTTGCTGCCCAAAAGCCTGGTGCATCCATCCATCCCCCTGGCACTTGGCGCTGGGGGTGTCCCAGTCTCACTCCTAAATCCTCTTCCAATTCCTGCCTCTTTTGGTCCCACGGTCTCAGTGTGAACGTGGGCAAGTCGCTGCCAGCTCGATTTTGGCTAAGATACTCCCCCAAAGCCCTGCGTGTGGACGCTTTATTCCAGCCTAAAAGCAGATCCACTTGGGAAAACCTGGTCCAACACGCAAGCGCACACATCGTTTTTCCCGGGAGTAAATCAATTCGTTTTCGGTATTACAAGCTACTCTCCATCCGCCCCGGCGGGACCGCTATTTCCAGCCAACTTATTCTGCAGCACCATCGAACGCATCGAATATTCGAATACATCGAATGCATCGAATATTCTGCAGCACCACTCTGCCTCCTGCTGGATCCCAGCTCCCGCCCCGGGATCTGAAGAGGGGAATCCTGCTGCTGCGGACAGACAGCAAGGCGCAGCTCTCGGGGAGCATCACTGAGCGCACCTGTCGCCTTGACCTCATCTGGGGACCCCAGGGTCACTCCTGGGACAGCGGGAGGTGGGTGAGAAGGCAGCGGGGGGGGGGTCACGTTTGGCACCCTGGAAACTCCCCGTTTCCCTCTTTCCTTTTACAGCATCGCCTGAGCGGCCCCTGGTACCCGTTTCACTTACATTAAATTTCCTAGTGATACAGGAACCAGGTGCTGCTGCTGCTGCTGCTGCTGCTGCTGCTGCTGTTGTTGTTGCTGCTGCTGCTGCTGTTGCTGTTGTTGCTGCTGCTGCTGCTGCTGCTGCTGCTGTTGCTGCTGTTGCTGCTGCTGCTGCTGCTGCTGCCAGGCAGAGATGTTGCCAAGGGACAGCCCACCAGGTGAGCTGAATGCTGGCAGTGAAGACAACTCAGCGCTCGTCAGCTGATAATCTGGAAAGGAAGGAGCCCTTCAGTCCTTTCAATGTCACCCCCCCGCCTCCAGCAGAGCCTCGAGCCCTGCAGGAAGACGGAGACGCGCTCAAGAGACACAAACCAGCCCCAACATCCAGAATATAAAACCATGTAGGTGACAGAAGACCTTTACGATCACCAAGCCCAACCGTTACCCCAGCACTGTCAAGCCCACCGCTGAACCACGTCCCTAAGCACCGCATCCACGTGGTTCCTAAATACCTCCAGGGATGGTGGCTCCACCACCTCCGTGGGCAGCCCGTTCCGATGCCGGACCACCCTTTCGGGGCAGAAATATTTCCTAGTATCCAAACCGAACCTTCCTTGGTGCAACCTGGGGCCGTCTCCTCTTGCCCCGATGATCAGCCGCCGCGGTGAGCTGCGCGGGGATGCTGCCTGCAGGATGCATCTCTTCGAATCCCAGGATCGTTAAGAGTGGTGTGGGACCTTCAAAGACCACCTAGTCCACCCCCCCCCCGCAATAAGCAGGGACATTCCTCCTACACCAGGTTGCTCAGAGCCCCGTCCAACTTGACCTTGAACCTTTGCAGCGATGGGGCATCCGCCGCCTCTCTGGGCAGCCCATGCTGGGGTCTCACTACCCTCAGCGTAACAAATTGCTTCCTTACATCTAGTCTTCTCCTAGCTTCAAGAGGACCCCCCACCCCCACCCCTCGCTGGTCACCGTCGCCCCCCTAAAGCCCAGCGTTGGCAAACGCAGCCCCATGCCCACACCGGTTCCACTCAGGAAGGTGCGTGGGGTGGGAAAAACCCCACGCAGGAGAAGGGCTGGGTATAAACCACACAGCCACGTGTACCCCCCCCCCCCCCCGCCCCGCGGAGCTGGAAAAGCCCGGTAGGTGCTGACCCCCCCCCCCCGCCTCCTCCAGCCCCCCCACTCGTGGGGTCCAGCCCCACGCGCCGTGCCCCCGCGCGGCAGCAGGGGGCGCTCTCCACCCGCCTCCAGCATCCATAGGGATGGAGAGGGGAGATGCTCTTCCCACTCCGGGAGCATCCCAAAGCCCAGCACCCCCAAAATATTTTCTACAAGGTGGGAAATCGCGGCACGGGGCTGGCGAGCGACTTCTCCTCTCGGAGATGGTGAAATGCTCGGTGAGCTGCATCTGCGCCTGCTCTGGATCCCCGCAGATCCCCGCAGATCCCCATGGATCCTCAGCGTTCCTCCAACCTCCTTCCCCCTTTCTCTCTGTCCTTTTGATTTCAGCCCTCTTCACCCCAGCGGGGCCCAACTCGCCTGCAGCAGCAGCACCCAAAGGGGCGGCTGCAAAGGTGTTGATGCCAGGCACGGGAATTCTGGAGGAATTTCTGCCCCAGCACCGGGGTTCTCTGCCCCCCACGCTTCTTTACCCCCCAGCACCAGCCTTTCTGGTTCTGGAGCTCCTGACACCCACTGGTTACGACAGCCGCCTCCGCAGCCAAGAGCTTGAACCGGAGCCATCCCCTATCTCAGCGCCGTGAACGCTGGGGTTTGACTGAATCAGGCTGCCGAGCAAGTGCAGGGAAGGGCCTGGCCAGCGGGATGCTCGATGCAACCTCATCAGCCTGAAATCGAGCCAATCCCACCCAATTCATAGCTCAGACCTCGAAAGCACAAGCGGCAACAACCCCCGGCTCGGAGGGTGCTCAGGGCAGCTGCCCCTTCCAAGCATCCACACCATGGTCACCCCATCAGTGTCCCCAGCGAACACGGCAGCCACAGACCCCAAGTGGGAACGCGGAAAGACACAAAATTAAAGCCAGCCAGCTGACCCCCAACCCCCCCTCCCTGCTCCACCCTGAGGGGTAACAGCACAGGGCTCAATTAAAAACTATTTTGGGGATTTGGGCTGTGCACAGGCTGGCTGGTGGACCACACGCCGAGGAGGATTTCCACGCAAGGATGGGACCCTGCTCCTCCCGCAGCAACAGGCACCTTCGGGGTTACACCTACTAATTAGCAGAGGGAGTTCCCAACCAGACCAGCAGCTTTTTTGAATTTTTTTTTTTTTTTTTTCAAACCTTTGGGGGCTTTGGCAGGTTGCAACTACGCAACAACCCCTTTGCTTGGGCAAGCGCAGCCGTAACCATCGCCCGGGGCTGGCTCCAACCCCCCAAGCCCAAATCTGGGAGCAGGCTGGTTTGCATTCTTCCCAAATTTGGGGGGGCCTGACGCTGGTTTTCATTAAGCCCCTGTTACAACATCACCCCCCAGCTCTCCGGAGCTTGCAGATGGGTGGAGCTGTAATTAGGCATCCACCTAAAAGCACCTTCACGGCCTCTTGCGTGACAGAACGCTGCCCTGACACCCCCCGCCCCCCCCCCCCCCGTTGGATATGACAGTGACTTATTATTAATATAACGAGTTTCCCCTTGAGTTTTGATCCTGTGGAACTCCTGGACTCGACCCCACCTTGCAGCAGCGAGGTCCACAAGCGATGCTGGAGTTGCTGGGGGAGAGAGCCAGGCATGTGCTGGTTCTCCATTGCACATCGATTTCCCTCTCCTACAAAATTATCCCTCGGGAAGCTCCTACCCGGGCTGCTCTTACCTGTGTTGTAGGCGGTGGGCATGGCGGAGAAAGGCAGCCCCTGCGTCAGCAAACTCGGAGTAGCCACAGAAACAACCGGTGTGGTTAAAGAGTGAGTTGCTTGGGAGACACCTAACCGCTGCGTGTTCTGCTGGAGAAGCAAACAGAGCGGGAGTTACCACCCAGAATCAGACACTGGTGTCCTCGTGGGTTGTGTGTGTCCCCTCCCCTGACCCCCAAAACCTGCAGCTCCCCCCACCCCCGGCATGCACCAGCCTTTGAGGCAGCCGAGGCTGATCACGGAGGCTGCGGGGCTCAGCAGGATTGATCCCTCGGCCGTTCCTCGTTGCCATAAAGCCACGTGCAAACCACACCAGTTACGGACATCGGGGACTTTGGTGACATGAATTTGCAGGTCACCTGGCAGTGACCTTGAGTCACCTTTCTGCCCAGGGCTGGGCATCACCCGCAAGGACCAGCAACCCCGCTGTGTGCGTGCGGGTGGGGAGGGGGAAGACCAGCGGGATGCCTCGGGCTGTATCCTTCTGAGGTACCAAAGAAGATCCAGAGGATGCTCAGGATGCTCCTGCCATTTGCTGGGCTACTCAAAGGGTGACAAAGGTACCGAAGGACACCAGGACCAGCTAACGCAGCGCAGAGCTGACGCATCCTCCTCCCCGCAGCACCGATGAGCCCCTGCCTCTAAGGCAAGCATGAAGATGCTGAGCATCGGTCTCAGGATTTTCAAGGCACTCCGGCATCCTTAAACTTCAAGCTCCAGCGCTCAGCAACCCGCTGGCTTGGTGCCCTGCTGAGGTTTGGGTGACTCGGGCGTGAGCAGGTCCGGCGTGGAAAAATTCTGCCCTTGGACCAGCGCACGCCAGCCTCCCCCCGTGGTTTTCCAGGCAGTTACGTGGGTGGATCTACGGGTCAGCGCCAGCCCTGTTTACAAGGCAGATAATCCGGGCTGTCTCTGCTGATCTGATTTACATCAGACTCAAGAGGCTTGACTCTAATCTGAAGCACCCCGGCACACGTCACCCCGCGAAGACTGGGGCAGTGCCCAGCTTAAATCACGCCTGGCACGAGGCTGGCTGCGTCCCCGAGGGCCATGGCGAGGAGCCTTCCTCCCGGCTCCCAGTCTTCCTCCCAGCTCCCAGTCTTCCTCCCAGCTCCCAGTCTTCCTTCCAGCTCCCAGTCTTCCTCCCTGCTCCCAGTCTTCCTCCCAGCTCCCAGTCTTCCTCCCAGCTCCCAGTCTCCCAGCTCCCAGTCTTCCTTCCAGCTCCCAGTCTTCCCCCCTGCTCCCAGTCTTCCCCCCTGCTCCCAGTCTTCCTCCCAGCTCCCAGTCTCCCAGCTCCCAGTCTTCCTTCCAGCTCCCAGTCTTCCCCCCTGCTCCCAGTCTTCCCCCCTGCTCCCAGTCTTCCTCCCAGCTCCCAGTCTCCCAGCTCCCAGTCTTCCTTCCAGCTCCCAGTCTTCCCCCCTGCTCCCAGTCTTCCCCCCTGCTCCCAGTCTTCCTTCCAGCTCCCAGTCTTCCTCCTGGCTCCCAGTCTTCCCCCCTGCTCCCAGTCTTCCTCCCAGCTCCCAGTCTTCCTTCCAGCTCCCAGTCTTCCCCCCTGCTCCCAGTCTTCCTTTCAGCTCCCAGTCTTCCCCCCTGCTCCCAGTCTTCCTCCCGGCTCCCAGTGAGGCACTGAGGGCTCCCAAAGCTTTTTAGGGCTGGGCAGTGGTCCACGGCCACGCAGGACTCTGCTGGGCTAAGGCTGGAGGTGACACCCCCCCCCCCCCCCCGCCCTTGCCACCTCCGGAGGGGGACAGCACCCCAGCACGCTGGGTTTGCAGCACCCTGCGCCCACACGCTGCCCAGCCCGCGGGTCCCTCCCCGCCACCCAGGAAGGTGATTACCAGGGCTCTCTAATTGCTAAAGCCTTGGGGCTGTACCAGCAGGTTTTCCTGGCGTGGGTCCTGCTGGCCGTGCCCACTGCCCACAGCTTGGGATGCTGCCAGAAATGCCCTCACGGTGGGCAGGATTCAGCCCCATCCTTCTCCTGCCTGCACCAGACCCCCAGCCAGCCCAGCAGGATGCGACCCACAGCAGGATGCGACCCACAGCCCCATCCCCTCTGCCCGGCTGCCTTGTGGCTTTCCTGGGAAAGCACTGGCATGGCGATGAGCCTGGTAGGGGCGGTGGGATGCTGGCTGATGAGGAGGGGGTGTATCAGCCCCCATTACACCACGAGGCGAACACGGGGATGTCAGACCCAGCTGCGCTGTAGGAAACATCCCAAATTCCATCCCGATTCATGCAGGTTGGAAGTGCTGAGGTGTGCAAGCTGCCCCGCGCCACTCACACGCCGTGCACCTTGCAAAATGCTCCCAAGTTGCAAACTGCTCCTGGTTGCAAACTGCTCCCGGTTGCAAACTGCCACTCAGGTTCGTCACAAAAGCATGCAGGCATGCTCCCAGGTGAGCTGGCTTGTCGCCCTAGGCTTGGGGAATGCATCCTGCTCTACCCTGCCCACGGAGGGATGGGGGACCCCCTCTCTGGACCCCCTAAAAGAGCAAAACTCCGGAGCCTAAAGGTGCCAGGAGCACACGCAGGAGGTTGGCAGGGCAATGCCTGGGGGCAGGGGGTGAAGGGCAGGGGGGCAGGTCTCGGCTGAGGGGGGCAGCTGACTCATCCCGCTGTGTGTAAAGAGGTAGGAGTTGCCATTTCGAGAGAGAGCAGCTCTGGTGTAGAGGTTGAGCAATACGGAGGGAGAGCAAATGTGGGGAGAAGGTCAGCAGAGCAGGGGGGGCGTCTGCCCCAGGCGGGATGAATCCACCCAGCAGCTGCAACAACATCCCCATCCAGCTGTGCTGAGGTCCCTGTCGTCCCCCCTTTTCCCGGATTTTTGTCACCTTCCACCTCCCCGCTGGCTGCCACCTCGGCTCAGGCGAGGGCTGTACTTCACTGCAGGCAAAAAATCAGCGGGGGGGGGAGGGGGGGAGGGGGGGAGGGGGGAGTTATCTCAGGCTAACAATTAAAACTGTTAATGCCAACCCGGCTGATTTTTTGCCTAAAGCAAGCTGCTCCTCCAGCTCAGAGACAGGCAATGCCCTCTGGCAGCCAGAACGGTGACAAGCAGATGGGGAGGCGGGTGGTGACTGTCTTCGCTCCGCAGTTGGGGAAACTGAGGCACGGAGCTGCCGGGAAGGAGGGGGGGGGGGCACCAAGCGAGACGGGGTTTGGGGCATGGAGAGCAGCCGAAATCAAGCCCTGCCAAAACCCTGGCCAATCCTCCCCCTGGCCAAAAGTGTCTCCTTGGAGGCTGCGGGAGTCATTGGCATCCTCCCGTGGTTTTGGAGCTTTTCCCTGGCTGCCTGAGCTCGCATCCTACGGCAGCTCTCGCCCTTTCCTCGCTGCGCTGACCTGGCGCCCATCTGCCCTGCACCAGAATAGCAACAGAAAAAAAAAAAAAAAAAAGAGTGAATCATTGCCACAAACAAGGTGCTATTCACTTTGCTGGCAGGGAAAAAAAAAAAATAATAAAAAAATAAAAATAACATGGAAAACTGCCCCCCATGCACAAAGGAGGTTTAGGGAGTGCACTAGCCCGCCAGTGGATTTACACGGGCTTTAAATAATATCCTTAACATGGGAAGAGCCTGATTTACTCCCTCTCTCCTGCGGTGGCAGTGGGCCAGGGCTTGCCGTGCTGCGAACGGCGGCGAAGCCCCTGGGGCAGCCCCCCGGGCTGCCCCCCCCCCGAGGGGAACCAGCGTGGCTCTTTGGCCCCGGTGGAGAACCAGGCACTTTAGCCCTGTCAGCTCCTTTTCCATAGGGAACGTGATTTTCCTAAAAGTGCGTTTTTCTCGGGATCGGGGTTTTTTTGCAGCGGGACTGGGCACCCGCATCCTGCCGTGTTCACACGTGAGGGCAAAGGGGTCGGTGTGTCCCCCCTACGTACACCCCACACCTTTGCCCAGCCAGGGCAGGGCATGGGGACCAAGGGGACAAGCAGCCCACGTCCCACCCCACCACGATGCACGCTCAGCGGGGAACTCACCAGAGCCAAGTGATCCTCCGTCTGCCCGCGAGAGAACAGAGAGAAAACCGAGAGTCACCGTTAACTCCACGGCCTCGCCAACCACCGTGCTGCCGCGCACGCCGGCACCGCGCCTGCACCCGCCACCGGGCACATACGGTGCCCATGGGTCATACTGGTGCCCAGCGTAGGGCACCATTCTGTTTGCACCCATAGGCTTTGCACCGTCCTGTCTGCACCAACACGTTTTGCACCCCCCTGTTTGCACCAACAGGCTTTGCACCATCCTGTTTGCACCAACAGGTTTTGCACCGCCCTGTTTGCACTGACAGGTTTTGCACCATCCTGTTTGCACCGACAGGTTTTGCACCAACAGGTTTTGCACTGTCCTGTTTGCACCAACAGGTTTTGCATTGACGGGTTTTGCACCATCCTGTTGGCACCCACAGGCTTTGCACCATCCTGTTTGCACCGACGGGCTTTGCACCATCCTGCTGGCAGCGACAGGTTTTGCACCGTTCTGTTTGCACTGACAGGCTTTGCACCGTCCTGTTTGCACCAAGAGGTTTTGCACCGTCCTGTTTGCACCAACAGGTTTTGCACTGACAGGTTTTGCACTGTCCTGTTTGCACTGATGGGTTTTGCACCCACAGGCTCTGCACCGTCCTGTAGGCACCGATGGGCTTTGCACCGTCCTGTTTGCACTAACAGGTTTCGCACTGACGGGTTTTGCACTGTCCTGTTGGCACCCACAGGCTTTGCACCATCCTGTTTGCACCGACAGGCTTTGCACCTTCCTGTTTGAACTGACAGGTTTTTGCACTGACAGGTTTTGCACCATCCTGTTTGCACCGACAGGCTTTGCACTGTCCTGTTTGCACCGACAGGTTTTGTACCCACAGGTCTTGCCCCGCCCTGTTTGCACTGACAGGCTTTGCACTGTCCTGTTTGCACCAACAGGATTTGCACCATCCTGTTTGCACCGATGGGTTTTGCACCGACAGGTTTTGCACCATCCTGTTTGCACTGATGGGTTTTGCACCCACAGGCTTTGCACCGTCCTGTTTGCACCGACGGGCTTTGCACCATCCTGTTGGCACCTTTGCACCATCCTGTTTGCATCCAGCCCGGTGCAAACAGGAATTCCAAGTTTCCTCCTGGGGGTCTCCCCACCGGCAAGGTCCCCGCCAGCTCCCACTGCTATGGCATGGAATAGGTGCCCACACCACACCTGCTCCAGCACTGAGACCACCCTGCAACCTGTCTGCTGGCAGGGGACACGCTCCCACCCCAGTGGTGGCTTTGCAGACCCCGGTGAGGACTCACCAAATGGTGCATTAACCCCTTCCCGCTCTGCGAGGTGATGACTCGTAAATCCGGCTTGCGGCTGTTGGTGGCCAGCTGGGTGCTGTGCGAGGGTGGCGGCGGGGACTTGGCCGGGATGATTTTGCCCAAGCTGCTGCCGTTGGACACGGGAAGGAGACCCGGCGAGGCTCTGGCACTCACGTAGCCGTTTCCTGCAGGAAAAAGGGGGGACAGAGAGGAAGGAGGTGAATGCACGGCGGTGGCAAATGCACACACGGCGAGCGGTGCCACCACAGGGCTGCTCCTCCCTGCATCCCCCCAAAACCCTCCCGCACCCCACGCAGGCTCATCCCCAGCCCCCAGGCAGTGCCTGCAGCGGGTGCACCCTCCCCATCACAAGCAGGACAACCTGCCCCAGGCAGGGGCAGGGGCAGCGGCGGGGGCAGGCGGGCAGCCCCCAGCTCCTGCGGCAGCTCCCCAACCTGCAGGAACCCACCATCGTTACTGCAATAAGATCCAATAAATATTACAGGCCTGATTTGTAGCAAGGCATCTTTATGCTGCTCCAGCAGGGTACTGGGGCCCTAGCAAGGGGGGATAATTACTGTTACTTTCACTTTTAAGGTCCCTTTATGGTACCGGAGCAGCGAAAAGGGGCTGTGGCAGAGCGAGGACTCAGTTCACTGATCCCGCTGCCCCTTTGAAGATCTGAGGTTCCCTCCTCCTCCTCCTCCTGCTGCCCCACTTAAGGATTTTATGTGCAAAGAGAGGGGGGAAGGGGGGGGGGGAAAGAAGAAAGGAAAGGAAGAAAAAAATTAAAAAGGAAAAGATTTGATGAACATCAGGAAAGGAATAAATTGGATCAGATTACTGTTCTGATGAGGGTTGTGGTTTTTTTTGTGAATAGGCCCCAAAGATAGAAAGGCATTTAGCAATCACCAGGATTCAGCCCTCATATTCATTGCACGTTAGACCAGGAAAAATAGGTCGCTGATTGCATTATTAATCACATCTACCATTGCGCTACATCTGCATTTCAGCAGGCGGCTGGTGGCAGTGACGCCGCAGCCATGGCGCGTGCTCATCGGGGGCCAAGCACCAGGCGCTGCCTCTCCCAGAGCTGTCCCAGTGCTGGACACATCAGTGATGGGGCAAACTGGGCAAGGGGGATGGCCACGCACCCTGGGAACCACGGCTGTGACGCCACTGGTGCTGCTGGGGACCGGTGCTGCTGCCCCACCAGGGTGGCTGGGAGCTGCCCATCAGGGATGCTAGCAGTGGCCCCGTCTTGCAACTCCTGCATCCGTGTCCCTGTCCCCAAAGAGGTGTCCTCCCGGTGCCAAATCACCGTGAGCAGCCGTGCATAAGGCATGTGCCTGGTGCATCAGGTCCCGGGTACCTCCTGCCTCCCCGCACCGTGACCTACGTGCCTTTGGCTTGCGAGTCCACTGGCTTTTATATTTATTTTTGATATTTACTAACGATGAAGGTGCAAAAAATTCTCCAGGTGCCCTTTGCTACCCATGCAAAAAGCGACGGAGGGAAAGCCAGAAGAAATGTTGAACCCCCTGACATCCTCCTTGCCAAGGTGGCACCGACGCGGGTGCACACGCGGCTCTCATGGGGATGCCTCGTGCGCATCAGTCAGGGTGTGGATTACGGGAGCAGATTTGGGTCCCTGTGCCACCACTCACCCCCCACAAAGGGGCTTCCCATGAAGGCGGCCTTGGGCACTGTCATCAGAAGTCCCCCCAGCCTGGATCTGGCCACCCCCATGAGCTGGAGATGGGAGGGACCCCCCAAAAAGGGCTCCAAAAGTGCAGCACTCAGGGCTGCCTTTGCACCACCCTGATGTGACTTCGAGCCTGGCAGCACCCTGTGCCCTCACAGAGCCGGGGACCCCAGGGACGGTGCACCCCGTGATGTGCAGGCAGGGTGGGCAGGGGGCTTCCCACCCCCAGGGACCCCAGGGACGGTGCACTCCATGGTGTGCAGGCAGGGTGGGCAGGGGGCTTCCCACCCCCAGGGACCCCAGGGACGGTGCACTCCATGGTGTGCAGGCAGGGTGGGCAGGGGGCTTCCCACCCCCAGGGACCCCAGGGACGGTGCACTCCATGGTGTGCAGGCAGGGTGGGCAGGGGGCTTCCCACCCCCAGGGACCCCAGGGACGGTGCACCCCGTGCTGAGCAGGCAGGACACGGGGATGCAGCCAGCATCGATGCAGGATTGGGCCAGAGGCACCCGGTGGCTGATGACTCAGAGGCAGCAGGTGATCACTTGGTGCTGCAGAGATTGCAAGGGAGGAGGAAGAGGAGGAGGAGGAGGAGGAGGAGGAGGAGGAGGAAGAGATATCCCGGGTACCCCAAAACCGCAAGCGCAGTGCCAGAGCCACGCTCCCCTCCCACAGCTGGCACGGGGAGCGCTGGGGATGGGGGGGGTGGTCTGGGGACAGTGGGGGTCCTGGGCTGGCTGCGGCCGGGCTGTCCCTGCTCCTCACGCCTGGTTCCTGGAGCAGCAGCAGGAACGCAGGGAATGCTCCGGTGACGTCAATGCTGACATTCACGGGCCCTGCCAAGCTCCCCGCCGCCACGGCTGCTCTCGACAGCTGACGTGGGGGCGAAAAGGGGCCACGAAGGTGGCTGGGGGCTGCGGCACGAAGACCCCTTCCCTCCCCCTTTGGAGGAGCAGCAAAAAATTCTGCACCAGGAGCTGGAAGGGTCCCAGGGAGACGCCAGCCCCACGAGCTGCCCTGGCAGGATTTGGCCCCAGGGACATTCCAGCCCCACGAGCTGCCCTGGCAGGATTTGGCCCCAGGGAGATGCCAGCCCCACCAGCTGCCCTGGCAGGATTTGGCCCCAGGGAGAAATTCCGCCAGTGCTGGCACAGCTGCCGCCCAGCACAGGGAAAAAGTTATTCCCAAGACCAACCGTGGTGCCAGGGCTGGGGACAGCCCCATCCACCCAACCGGTGGGACCCAGTCTCCAAGTGGTTTTAACTGGGACACCACTGAACAACCCACTCCTCCTCCGTGCCACTGGCTGCAGCCCCACCGCAAAAAAAACCCCAAGGGGGTGACGAGCTCCGGGGTACGGGCTGACTCGGCTCGCCCAGGGATGCTCGGCATCCATCCTGCTCCAACCTGGACCGCAGCCCATCCTGCCCCAGTGGTGCTGGGAGCGGCAGCTGCTTCCCAGCGGGATCCGGGGGCTGGCGTTGGTTTGGGGTCTTGCCCCAGAGCCCTCACCCAGCGGTGCATTATAATAGGTATATAATTAGCACGTTTTATAGCCGGGGAGCTCAGCCCCGAGGTCTGAGCCTTGTTAGCACCGAGGTTCTCGGGGCGGAAAAGGACCTTAATGAGTTTTTTTTTCTTGGCAGTAAAATTCCTTGATAGGGCTCGAGCGCAACGAGGGGTCGGGTGTGAAGCGACTCCCCCCGAGGTCAGGGCTCAGCGCGGGGAGCTGAACCCAGAAATTCCCAAATCATGGTCCCAATCCAGCTCTCCAATCTATTCCATTCCATTCCAATCCAATCCAATCCAATAAAAAAAAAAAATACTGATTTGCAGCTCTCCCAAAACCCCAGGGGAGATGCTGACCCCCCCCAAAACATACCCCCACACCCCCCCTCCTGCCCTGGTCGCTGGGGTCTCCACCAAAATCCTCCCCAGCACTTCTTCGCTGACCGATGGTGCCAAACGGGCAAAGCACAATCCTACGGGAGCGCGGGGAAACTGAGGCACGGGGCGGCAAAGGGAGCCAAGGGCAGGGGGTCCCGAGAGGCAGCGACCCCTCACTTACCCACGGGGCTCGGGCAGGCTCCGTTCGTGTTGTTCAGGTCTCCCCCCAGCATTGCCCCTGCAAAGGAATTGGAAACACGGGGTCACTCGGGAAAAGGGGGAGCATCCCTCCTTTTTTTTTTTTTTTTTTTTTTTTCGGGGAGGGGGGGGGCGGGGAGGAAGAGGGTGAGCACGAGGGAGGAAGGCAGAGGAAAACGAGCGGTGTCGCCTTCCCGGGGGAGAGATTCCTTGGGCAAAATGAGCAGCGTTCCTGGTGATCAGGTTGGGAAACATTATCCAGGCGGATCCGTTTCCTTTGGGAAGGAGCCAGGCGGCACAGGAGCCCGCTCCAAAGGAGGCGGCTGGGAAAACACTGCGGCTATTTTATTCCAAGCCCCCCTTTTGGGGGGGACACGGGGCTGGTGCTGCCGGGGAAGGCAGCCCCAGCAGCAAGACGTGAAACACTATCCACCCCATAATGTTCGCACCGAATGGAAACCAGCCCCACGCTGCCAGGACGCCGCTACGATTCCGCCTCCCGCAGTCCCAACGCTTGGAAAAGCGCCGCTGCTCCCTGCCGTGCCGGGAAAAACCAGACCAGAGGCCTTTTCATCCCCCAGAAACTCAACGTTTTGCCTTGCCTGCGAGAAGGTTTTATTTTTTATTTTTATTTTTTATTCATTTTAACTTTTTTATAATTTTTTAGATTTTTAAATTTTTATTATTTTTTAAAATGCTTATTTTTATTTTATTTTATTTTATATATTTTTAAAGTTTATTTATTTACTTATTTATTTTTTTCTTCGCTTTCTGCCTCGTTATTATTTCTGAAAGCCGCCTATTCACAACCCCGGGCTGCCTGGCCACACTGCGGCTGATGATTTCGGCCAACAGCCGGCACGGAGGCTCCGGAGCTCCAACCGCAGTCATTCCGGAGCCCTGGCTAAGGGAACGAGGAGCCTCCAATCCCAAATCCCACCTCTAACCGCTGCCCAACCCTTCTCCCCACCCCCCCCAGATGGGGAAACCTGAAACAGAAATCCTTTTTTTGCCTTTTTTTTTTTTTTTTTTTTTTCCCCAGCCCCCCAGCTCTGGGCTTTGGGCTTGCAGTGAGCCCCTGATGTCGCCGTGCAGGGAAGCGCGGCTGCTTCCCACGTGGGACCACTGTCAGGGATGCCGGGCCACCTTCGGGGATGCTGGTGGTCCCCCAAATATCTGGCAGCTGGAAAAAAGGGCAAGGGGACCCCCAAAATGTGGCAGGTGCGGCGCTGCGGCAGCCGCCCTTTCTTCGAGGGGTGAGGATGCAAAGCCAGACATCCCAACGCCTCCCAAGTCCCGGAGAAGGGATCCCACTGGGATGTGGGGGCTGTGCCCTGCTGCGGGACCCCACTTGCCCCCCCAGACCCCAGTACTCCCCATTCCCAGCCCAATAAACCCCCTTGGCCACCCTTCTCCCGCGCCATCCCCCAGCAGACACCGACCCAACGCTCCGCTTGCATTTGCTTTGGAAACAACACCGCAGCTCAAGCGCATTGCTAAAAATATATATATATATATATATATATATATAAAAAAAAAGGAAAAAAAAAATTCTTTTAACATGCCCTGGCTCCTATAAACAGGATTTCTTCCGTGTCCCAGGCAGCGAGTGAATGAGACGCAGATGGCCGGACTTGGAACACCTCTGCGCCTGCAACCGCGAAATTATCCCCCTTCGAACCACCGGTCCAGCGCCTTCTGCATTACAACGGCGTCTTTTTTTTTCTTTTTCTTTTTTTCTTTTTTTTTATATGGCAGAGGGGCCTGCGAGAGGGCAGGGGAGATCCCTGCAGCCCTCCGTGCCCCGGGAGGGCTCCGCCGCCCAGCCTGGAGCGAGACGTCGCGCTTTGGGATCGGTCCTAGAGCAAAGCCCACCCCCCGGCTCAGGTCTGGGGGTCCTGGTACCCCAGTGCTTCCAGCTGGCAGTAAGCAACTAAACTGCCTTCAAACCACAAAAGCTCCTGTTGCATCCCAGCCCAGGCAACTCTCCCTGCTCACTCTGACCCCGGCGGCACCCCCCAGCCCCTCTCCCACCTTTACAAAGCCCCCCCCGGGCACACACAGCCCGGTGCCCACCGCCCAGATGTCCGGGGAGGTCACTGTCACCAGGTTCTGCCTTTTGCAGCCCCTGCGATTTTGACAGAGCATCTGTGACAACCGAAATAGCAGGCAGGGGCTTTCTGCACGCTATTATTATTTATGATCACACTGGGGGAGAGCCAGGCTGTGGTCACACGTCGTGTCCCCCCCTCCTCCTCGCCGCTGCAGGGGACACGGGTGACAACCTGCCCTGCGCTACCCATGGCCAGTCCCCGCTGGAAACGAGACTGCTCCCTCGGATCTGTCAGCAGATCCGTATGAGTAATCGTTGGGTGACCAACTGCAACCAGCAGAGCCCGACTCACAGAAAAGCCCTTTTTAGGCAGCGGTCCCATGTCACCGGAGTGCCACCGGCGAGCGGGATGCTGGCAGCCACCCGGGATGCCGGCAGCCACCCCCAAGCCTGGGAACAGCGCCCGGGGTGACTCATCTCCTTGCGCTGCCCAACCTTGAAACAGATCCCTGCAGGGATCCAGCTCTCCAAAAGCCCTGGGTAAGGCCAGGGATGGGGGGAGGGGTGGGGGGGTCACCCCCAGTTTGGAGCCAAGGCACAAACTGGAGGCATTAACCTCTGGCAGGAGGGCTGGGATAAGCGACCCTGGCAGGATGCTCCTGCCACCCAGGGATGCAGGGATACATCCCAGCTCGGGGTGGGGGTGAATGGAAGCAGCAGGGGTGTCCCCTGTCCCCTGGGATGCCCCACAGAGGATGAGGAGGAGATGGGGTATGAAGGCTCCCGGCATCGCTTACCTGCGCTGGCCGGTCTCTGCGGCAGCCCCGGGGACACGGTGTTTCTCTGCAGCGCCGGCTGCTGCGGCGAAAGGAGTCGGGGGTCCGTCAGCGAGGAGGTGACCAGGGACTGTGTCACCAGCGAGCTGCCCGGGTTGCTGAACTGCAGCGTGTTTTGGTTGGTCACCGGCACCGTCACCGGCATGGCGAAGTTCGGGGCGGGCACTGCGGACTGAACAGAGAGCAGGGGGGTAAAGGGGAGCAGGTGCCCCTCGGAGCAGGGAAGGGGGGGGGGGGGTCCGCGCTTTGCAGGCTCGGAGCAAGGGCAGGACTGATCCTGCACCACGGCAGCAACACCCCACTGCTGAAAAAGAGGGGACAGCCCCGGGCCGCCCCCCCAAACCCCTCATTTCATTGCTGAGCTGCAGGGCTGTGCTTGCACCCTGCTTGTGCCGGCATCGGAGGGATGTGCTGGCATCGCGGAGGGATGCACCGGAGCTCAGAGCCCACCCGGGAAAACCGGGAAGAACAACCTGTCATCAGCTCAGACATGTCAAAGCTTTGCCACCGGTCGCTTTGGTCCCCATTTTCAGGCTGTATCTGGCCAGGGGTGGCTGGGAACACCCCCAAGCATGAAGGGGGGCAGCGGCACGGTGCCCTTCATCCCACCGCAGAGGCCAGGCAGCCCATTGGGATTTTACGAGGCTGGTCCTCATCCAGCGGGATGGGAAGGGCCTTCCCGATGAGCTGGCAGGGGATCACCGGTTGGGGCTGGCACTGCTGCTAGCAGCCGAGCATCTGGGAAAAGCTTGATTTTGCTCCCCACAGCCCTCGGGGGGGACGCTGGGATCCATCCTGGCTCCCCACAGACCCCGGGGGGGATGCTGGGATCCATCCTGGCTCCCCACAGCCCTCGGGGGGGACGCTGGGATCCGTCCTGGCTCCCCACAGACCCCGGGGGGGACACTGGGATCCATCCTGGCTCCCCACAGACCCCGGGGGGGATGCTGGGATCCGTCCTGGCTCCCCACAGACCCCGGGGGGGACGCTGGGATCCATCTTGGCTCCCCACAGACCCCGGGGGGGACGCTGGGATCCGTCCTGGCTCCCCACAGACCCCGGGGGGGACGCTGGGATCCGTCCTGGCTCCCCACAGACCCCGGGGGGGATGCTGGGATCCATACTGGCACCTCTGGGAGCTGCTGGGAAGGAGGAGGAGCTGACCCCAGGGAAGCAGAAGCATCACCAAAGCCCTGTCCCTTGGCCACAGGTGGAGGAGCAGCTTCCCCCCGCCCCACCCCCCCAGCGTCCCCGCTGGAGCCAGCCTCACCGCGATTATCGCCTGTTTTATGTCACTGATTTGCTCTTCGTTAACCGGAGCAGGCACCTGCTTAGAGGCTTTAGCAGGGGCTTTGCTAAAGTCCCACTTTAATTTGCTCAGGGTTGGAGAGGCAGAGGTGGCCAGCGCTGGGTGGGACCAGTGGGGCTGGTGCTGGGACCCCAGCGAGGGCAGAGGGAGCTGAGCATCCCCCCCTGCAGCAGCGGGGTGGGGGCTGCTGCCCTGCACCCCCACCCCTGCTTCCAGAAAGCTGCTCCTAAATGGGGTGTTTTCCTTTTGGGGGTAAGAGGGGAGGCGGGGAGGAAGGAGTGGGTCGGTGCTCCCCCACGCCTCGCTGCTGGCAACCCTCCCCACCAGCCTCTCAAGGGCATCGTGTCCTTCAGAGACATCCCGTGGCTGCAGCCAAGCTCCCAGGACCCGGCTCTGAGCCTGCGCTGCGGCATCGCTCCGAGGGGACCGGGCTCGGCATCGCTCCGAGGGGACCGGGCTCAGTGTTTCCCAGCCCTTCACACAGAGAAGCTGTAATGCAGCCAGCCCCCCCACCCCCACCCCAGCTTATTCTACACGGCTGCAAAACCTGGAGGAAGAAGGTTTCTCGGGCGCTGCACGAACGCCGAGGCAGTGTTGTGTAATAAATCACTGCAAATGCGTCTGCATGCGTGCACGTTCGCGGGAAGGGGAAGGGAAAAGCAAAGCTAACCCCCCCCCCCCTTCCCCGTGCATCGCATCTGAAGCAATAAATTTATCCCGTGATAAAGCCGGGAGGTTGAGGCACCCACCCAAGAGCAGAGTTTTTGCTTTTCAGCCGTATCTATCCCACTGCACCTTCAAAAAAAGCATCAGGCTGATGCAGCAAGATGCACACCCAAGCCACCAGCTACAAGGTCCCAGGTCCCCCCCACCCCTCCTCCCCCGCCCCCACCCAGGGAGGGCACTTAGGGAAGGCGGCTTGCACATCAGTCCAAAATCCAGGGGGGGAGAAGATGCACACACCAGCCAAACCTCAACAATTTCTCTTTTCATGAAAAGCCATCACAAACACCAAAGGCAGAAGCCACGCTGAGGCCTCTCTGCAGCGAATGAGGCTGTTGTTAAAGCTTCCCCGGCCGCCCAGTCTGGTTAGTTCCCGTCACACACAAAACCAACCCAGCTGGTTAACAAAAAAAAAAAAAAAAAAAAGGCAAAAAAAAAAAAAAAAGCATCTTCTTCAACCGCACACACGCTCCACCGGCATTACTCGGTCCCTGGCTGCGCAGGGAGGTTTAGTGGGGGAGCCAGATGCTACGCCCTGACTCCGAAGCGCTCAGCACCTGAATGTCACCGGCCAAAATGACTTTAGGGCACAGATTGCTCCTTTACGGCGTGGCTGGATGCTGCCTCCGGCAGTGGGAGCCTGCTCGGAGCCCCCCCTTTGCAGAAAAATACAGATGCTAAGCCATCCCTCTTTTCTGAGACTGTTTTGCACCCAGGAGAAAGCTCTCCTGGTTTTCCAACCTATTTTGCAAAGGTGGCAGGGCTTGTGCCAGGTGCTGGGGAGGGGGTGGCATGCCCAGCCACCATAGGTAAACCCTGGGGGGTGGAGAGCAGCCCCCCCATTAGCAAAAGCAGGGAGGAACCTCTGGGAGGAGGAGGCAGAGCCTCGCAGGAGCTAATCCTGCACTAAGCCCACCTCGCAGGGCTGGGCTTGCTGTCCCAGCATCGCTGCGAGCCACCAGCACCACCTGCATCCCGTGTCACCTCCCCTCCCCGAGATACAGGGGATGGAGCTGTGGATTTTGGGGTCCTCGGGAGGCTCCCTGCCAAGTCAGCAGGATAAAAAGCCGTGGGTTTCACAAGACTTTATTCTCTGGAAAAGCCAGAATTTTAACTTGGGGGGGCTTACAAAGCCCAGAAGAGCAGATTTGGGGTTTGTGGTTGGTTTTTTTTGGTGGGGGGTGCTGTAATTTTTTGCATCCAGCCCTTGGAAAGGAGCCTCAACCCCTGCTGCTGGATGGCTGCGGTGACTCGGGGCTAATCCCTCCGGAGGAGCCTTGCCTGCATCCCTAGTCCCTGCTCCCTTGAACTAACAACTAATTTGAAACGTGTCCCCCTCCTCCTCCCGTCTCCTGACACAAATCCCTTTTCAGCGCTGTCCTGATGCCACCCCGGTGACGGCTCCGGGATCACGGGCTAAAACCTCCCTGGATTTCTGCCACGGCCACCAGCTGCCCCCGAAGGGCTCGGTGGATTTGGGGGGAATTAATGCGGAATAGCCCAAACCGGGCTGAGTCTTGCAGGGATGCGAGGGGCCGGCACCTGCTGCCAGCTTTGCATGAAGGCTGGGGTCTTAACCCGGGTGAAAATCCTTTTTTTGGGGGGGGAAAAGGAGATGCTCATCCAGTATTTGCAGCAAAGCAGGGGAGAAGAGCATCCTCCTGCGCTGGCTGGCTGGAGCCAAGGAGGCTCAGGAATGCCGGAGCTGATGGGAACAGATTTCCCAAGGGATTTCCCTGCTTCTCCGGGTGGGATACAAGAGGGACCCTCAAGGTCCCCTGGTGCATCTCACCCGTCAGCCCCGGGGTACATTCGGGGCTGCGCGCATCGGCTCCCAAGGCACAGCACGGCTCCGAAGCAAAGCCATGCAAAATCTACCCTCCCCCCCCATCACCCGGAGGCATCCGGGGAGGGGAAAAAGGGGGGGGGGGGCTGCAGACCACCAGCTACTCACTGCGAGCCGGTAACTCTGCATCATTTTATCAAACTCCTCATCAATCTTTTTATATTTCTCTTCCGTCTGCGGGGTCAATGCAAACACTTCATCCCCTTCTGGGCTCTCGCACTCCCTGTGCTTCTTGTTCAGCGCCTGTTACGTTTGGGGGGGACATGACGGGACACGGTGGGGGGGGGGGTGTCGGGGAGGGATGAGGTTGGGGGGAGATTGAACGGAAGAAAAAACAAACAAAAAAAAAAAATCTAATGAAGGTTTTCCAGCCAAGGGGCAGGTACTTACACCGTATCGTTTGAACAGGATATCCAGATCCTCGCTGCCTTTACGGTATTTATCCTCCATCAAGGGGCTCTGGTCTATCGAGTCATCGCCGTCGGGCTCCGGGCTGTCACAGCCGTTAAAACCTTTCTTTCTTAACGTCTGAAAACACAACCGGGATAGTCTGAGATCTGGGAATGGGGGTGGGGAACACGGGAAGCCCCCCCTGGACCAACGAGGACTTGCCCTTGGCACGAGGTGATGCCAAGACGGCGTTGAGCGTAATGGGGTTACAAAGTCAGGATCGGGCCCTCGGGTTTTGATGCCGGGGTGTCTTTAATCCCGAAATGACACCGTGGGGATGGACAGAGAGAAACCACTTTGTTTTTCGAAGGAGCTGTTTACACCA
The DNA here is from genome assembly GCF_963210335.1 of Falco punctatus. Taxonomy (NCBI): domain Eukaryota; kingdom Metazoa; phylum Chordata; class Aves; order Falconiformes; family Falconidae; genus Falco; species Falco punctatus. Next base: position 2,453,783 of record NC_137598.1, read on the forward strand.
GAGCCGAATTTGGCCCCCGGACCAGCTCAGACGCATCCGTCACCTGCAATTCCTACGGCGACAAGGAGGGGAAATCAACCTGCAAGAGATCTGCTCACCGGCTAAAAAGAGGGAAAAACCTTCTCACCGATCAAAATCAATAAAAAGACAAAGAAAAGCCAAAATAAGCAGCGAAAAGTGGGTTGTTTCCCACCCCCCCCCCCCCCCCGCCCCCAACCAGGGGGGCAAACCCCAGGGCAGGACCAGCGGAGATGCCGGGCGCTGCTGCGGGGCGAAGGATGCGACATCTCATCCTTCCTCCGCAGGAGCCGGGTTATCCCACCCTGGACCTACGGATGAAACCCCCCAAAAAAGTTCCTCTTCTCGTGCTCAGTAGCCAATCTGCAGATTGCGTTCGGCAGGCACATTTAATTTTGTTGAAAATATTTCAAAATACCCAAAGCAATTAGGCATTATTCTGGAACCAATGCTTGCCAATTGATTTTTTTTTTTTCCCCCTGAAGTCGAAGCTACAGAATTTCCTGGAAGTCTTGGTCTCCTTTCATGCCAAATTCAGCAGGGGAGGGGGGGGGGGAGAAAAAAAAATGAAAAAAAATATATAAAAATAAGAGCCTTTTGACAATTCTCCTCTGCCTTCCTAAACAATAATAAACATAAATATTTGGAGGGGAAAACGTATCCTGGAGTGGCTCTTCGCCTACCTGTGAGCTCTGGGAAACGTGGAGCTGGCAGGGGAACTTTTGCCGGAGCGGATAAAATCCGGCACCGCGCGGCTCTGCCGCATCCCGCCCCGCGGCGGATGCCTGTACCCGGCAAGCAACAGGCACCAACCCCATCCCCCAGCCCGTTCTGCCATCCAGCCGAAGCTTTTCACGATCTTTTTAATTAAAACGACTCCTTGGCGGGGGCGATTTGAACGCTCGTTACGTAGCCTTAATCCACCGAGGGGAAAAATCCTCATCCCCATCCAGCATCCAAGGGCTTGGGCTTGCGCTTGACCACGGTGCCACCGTTTGGTGTCCCCAATAATTCCTGCCACCTAATAATTATCACCTAATTACCTGCTAATAACTCCTGGTATTCCCTAATTCCTGTTCTTTACTGTCTCTTTATACAGAGAAAGAATCCGAGTCCTTGGCACCAACAGGAGGTTCCCAGGGCTTTTTCCGCAGGTTCCCGAGGATTTTTCCCTATTATTTTTCTATTCTTGTCCGTGTCCTTGTTTCTTTTTAGAACGGACCAAAAAAAGGAACAGGTGCTGCCGGTGGGGAAGGAACATTTTTTTTCTTTTTTCAGTTCTTTTTTTTGTTTTTCCCCTGAAACCTTTTGTTTCGCCGATGCGGATGAAAGACGGAAAGTTGAGTTTTAATTTAAAAACAAAACAAAACAAAAAGTTTTTTCCTCCTCCTCTTTCTCTTTCAGAGGTAACGTAGGAAAAAGTTGTTCCGTGAGCATGGATGGGCATGAGCATCCGTGAGCAGGGATAATGCCGGGTTTCCTTCAGGCGCGTGCAGAGGGTACCAGCTGGGGAGATTCTCCGGTGTCTTATAGGGGGCTGTGCCCACCTCGCAGCGGTTCTCTTTGCACGGAGAGTTGCTGGATCGCTCCCATCCCTGCTTGGGAGACATGAAGGCAATCCCTCGCATCCCTGGAAGCTCTTCCCCTCTGCCTATGGGTTTGGGAATCGTATGGCTGGACAAGCATCCCCCCCGGGACCCTCAAAGAAGGGAACCTCAAAAGTGAATTTTCGAGAGGTTTCAGCCAAGCAACGACATCCTTCTCCTTCCTAAACAGCGTTTTGCCATTTCTGAGTCCGCATGAAACCATCCAGGGGGGTCAATCCCTCAAAACCTCCGCCGAGGAAAGTGGAGAGAGCCCCCAGCCCACTCCAAGCCCCTCGCAGCATCACCCCCTGCCGCATTCCCCACCTCCCACCCCCACGGCTCTAAAACATTCGGTGTCTAATCCAGCTCCAACTTAGCAGCTCGGTCTCTTCCCTCTCCCCGGCCACCAAGTTCATAAAATTAGTCGGAATTTAATTATCTTTGAGACCCGGCACCTCCTCGCCCAGTTCGGTCGGCAGCATCCCGAGCCGCCCCGAGTGGCCACGGTGCCACCATCCCCACCAGGCTGGATAAAATCCCTGCCGGGTTGTCTGCAGGGATGGGAAGCACCGGTGGCGGTGGGTGACAGGGACCTGAGTGGCAGCAGGACACAAGCCAAAGCTTGGGGACAACAAAATGCCATTACCAGCCGCACCAGCAGTGCCTGCTGGGTTTTCCATTTTATTTTTTTTTTTTTTTTTTTAATGAAAAAACCCCGTGCATCCCACGTTTTGACAAGGTGGTGGGAAAGGAAAACAATCCTGCTGGAGCGAGAAGCGAATCCCAAGGATTCCCCACTTTCAGGATCTCTGCAGGGTCTCGGAGAGAAGAGCCTTCCTCCTCATCCCTCCTCATTCCCATTCCCAGGGGAAAACCAGAAGAGGCACAAAACCATTTTGCCACTGGGTTGCACCCAGCGGCACACAACTATTTTTTTTTTTTTTTTGGCTAAAACAGCTTTAAAATCAATTCCTTTGGAGCAGAGAATTTTCCACGGAGAAAACCAGGGTGAGAACTTCACGTTGGCAAAAAAAAACCAACCACCTGCCCATCCCCCCACGGCAGGACCTGCTGCAGGTCCCGCTCTTCCAGGCAATGTTCCCAGTCCGGTGATTCCCGGCTCATGTGGGAACAGAATTCCAGCCGGAAAAGGGAAATGCAGAACATGTGAGAGGAAAGGATGCTCCGTCAGGATGCGGTTGACTTTCCTTAGAGGAGGGAGACTCCATCACCCCAGGCTTTGGGGAAGTCTGGATGAGGATGAGGGGGAAGATGAGGATGAGGATGAGGGGGAAGATGAGGATGAGGGGGAAGATAAGGATGAGGGGGAAGATGAGGGGGAAGATAAGGATGAGGATGAGGGGGAAGATGAGGATGAGGATGAGGGGGAAGATAAAGATGAGGGGGAAGATGAGGGGGAAGATGAGGATGAGGGGGAAGATGGGGATGGGATGGGGGGGAAGATGAGGATGAGGATGACGATGAGGGGGAAGATGAGGAAGAGGATGAGGATGAGGGTGAGGGTGAGGGTGAGGGTGAGGATGAGGGTGAGGGGGGAAGATGTGGCACTTCGCCACCTCCCCAGCATCCCGCCAAACACCTGATGTTACGCACCCTGGGGAACGACGATCCCAGGAAGGAGAATTAGGGGGCAATAAAAAAAATAAAAAATAAAAAAATCAGCCCCCTCCAGGACAGGCAGCCAAGGAAAGAAATTGCTGTGTGACTTTAAGTGGCTCTGGAGCATCCCTGTGCCCAGCTCTGCTCCCGTCCAAGTCCCTTATCAGAAGCTGGCACGTCAGCCGGGCTGCGAGGAAACAAGAAGCGACAGCGAGGAGCAAAGCCGGCGTGATCCCAGCCCGGGCGCGCACGTGGCACCCAGCGTGCCTGTCTGGGGGCCTCAGCTGTCCCCCGCCTGATTAAGGAAACCCCCCTCCCTGCATTAGGAGAGATTTGTTCAGACTTAAAAGCTTGCAGTGGCCCAGACTCTGCCGGGCACGGAGGGAGCCGCAGGGGTTGGGTGGATGAATCCCACTCCCGACAGCCGCTGCTGATCCTGGAAAGATGGAGGTGGTCCCACAGGGGGTGGTCCCCAAAAGGCAGCTGGGGTGCTGAGCCCCTCCTGAACTGGGGTTGGGTACGTTCATCCCAGAACTTCTCCTTAAATATCCAGGGGGATCATCCCTGGGCACATCCAGGGGGGTGAACCCCTCAAGGGCATCACTGTGCAGCATGTGATGGGGTGCCCCCCGTGCCCCCCACGGACAACACCTCCCCAGGATGAAATAAAAAAAATGGGATCTCCTGTTTACCGTTGTTTTAGGACTTAATTTGAACAGACCAGCCCGTACCACCTGGAGCTGGTGGTACCAGCATCCTTGGTCCCAGGAACCTCCCCCCCCAGTCGCAGCCGGGAGAGGAGCCCCCGGCTCGGCCAAGCCTCCGGAGCCACCGCTCGCTCCTTCTCCACCAGGAAAATGAAATCAAGAGGCTTCTGCCTTGATTCACCCAGGTCCTTGTTGCTCCTCATCCCTTCTGAGATGCTCCGGCAGAGAGGGGCCACGAGCGGGGCAGGGAAGGCAGGTCCGTGCAGCAGCCCCTTCAAATCCCCTCAAATCCTACTTGGTAGCAAATTCACAAGCCTGTGCTTTCACGGCTCTGGAAATTGCTGCTGGGGAAGCTTCCAGGGTGTGAAGATACTCTTAGAGGAGTCAAGGTCAACTGGGAGCCACCAAGAAACAGGAGATAAACTGGGTCCGTGCGCGGTGGGGGCAAAGCCGGGCTGGTGGGTCCTGCCCTGGGCTTGGGGGGAGATGGACATCAGCCCCAGGACCACGAGCAGTCTCCCAGGGGCAGTACAAACCAGCAAAAAACTTAGAGGAGCCCTAATCCTGCTCCAAGACGAGATGAGGACCAGGAGGGATGCTCCAGCAAACTCCAAACCTGCACGTACCGCGGCGCATTTCGCTCTGAGGTGGCTCTGCCAGCAAGACGTGCCCAGCCCGGCGTGTTTGGGCTCTTTTTCTTGCCATCCACCAATATCCTTCCGTTCCCGATGTTCCTCTCCTCGCCTTTGGATGCAGATCCAGCTTTTCATGTGGTGCAAACACAGTTATTTCTTTGGGTGCCAAGGACTGCGTGTAACTTGTCGGCTGGGGAGTGTTTGCATCTTGGACCATAAGGGAACAGCGAACGCTGCCCAAAATGTTTACGGTATTTTGAGGCCAAGATAAATCTGTTCGCCGGCGCGAGCGCCGCAGCCTGAGCATCCCGGAGAGGCTGGGTGAGGTTGTGCTGAGCAGCACAGCAGGGAACCGCGCCGGCAAAACCCCGGCAGTTTCACGGTGGATGAACACTCCTGGGCTCCAAAGAGCCAAAAAAATAAGACATTTTGGCACCATTTCCAAGGCCCCTAACGCAACTGTGCAGTGGCAGAACAGACCCCCCGCCAAACCCTGGTGAGGGCAGGGTGGTGCTTGGCCATGGTTCAATCTAATTCTGCGGCGGCAGCACGTCGGTGGGCAGCCAGCACGGTGAAAACCTTGAGTGCAAACCTCTCGAAAAGATGCGTTTCACGGAGTCAAAAAATAAAAAAAAAAAAGGGAAAAAAAAAGGAAAAAAAAAAGGAAAAAAAAGGGAAAGAAAAAAAGAAAAAACAAAAGGAAAAAAAAAAAAAAGATTGAGGAGGTAGGTTAGAGGTTTTTGGGTTTTTTTTCCTTCTCCTTCATGGAAACAAAGCCTGAGCGCTGCCCAAAAGGGATTCAAAGGCAGAAGCAGCGCAGCCTGTGCGGCAGGCGTTAATTGATGCCCACCTGTACCGTCAATAATTAGCCAGCCATGCCATAATTAGCCAGCCATGCCTCTCACTTGCCCGGGTGTAAAGGCAGCTGCCCACACGCTGAAGAGCGATAACCGAGCGGCTCCGGGGGTGGCTGGGGGAGGGGATGTGACCGATGGCCAAGGTGCCGCTGGCATCCTCCCGCCGGCCAAATGCGCCGCGCTCGAACCCGGCGATGCTCTGCCAGCACCGGGGCGTGAGGACAAAGCAGCGGGGAGAGCCAGCGTGGCGTCACCCACAGCAACTGGTGGCCGAGCATCTCCTGCGATGCTCTGGCTGGGGAGCGCAGCCCTGGCGCCAGCGAGGGTCGGATGCGGTGCTGGGGTGGGTCAGGCTGGACCCACCATCCCCGGAGAGCCACAAAATGCAGGGGGACAAGGTTTGGTCAGCCCCACCCAGCTGTGAGGTTGGCCATGCTTTGGACCAGAGGCACAACCCCGGGAGATGCCTCCAAAACCATCCCTTGTGTATGGACCAGAGGCACAACCACGGGGAAGCCCCAAAGCACACACACCCTCCTCGATTTTAGGGCAGTAAATCAACACAGGACTCGAGACAGCTTCAAACTTTCCAACTCCACCATCCAGACTGGTGGCCAACCAAGACACAAACTGGGCCAACAAGGCGCAAAATCAGGTTGACACCGAGCGCCGGCGATCTGCTCGCTCCCATCCCCACCCGCACCAGCCCCTTGCATCCACCCGCGGTGCCGGAGCCGACCCTGGCTCCACCATCCCGGCAAAGCCGGGGAGAGGACGGGTGGCCTCACCTCGATGATGTCCGCGTTGGTCCGGCTCTCGTGGGGCTCGTTGTACTCGGTGTACTTGAGCAGCACCTTGTCCATGTCGGTGCTGGCATACTGGAACAGCTTGTTGGAGTGGTTGAAGATGATCAAGGCGATCTCGCAGTCGCACAGGACGCTCAGCTCGTAGGCTTTCTTCATCAAGCCAAATTTGCGCTTCGTGAAGGTCACCTGAAAGCAAGGAGAGCAAGGTCAGGAGCCGGGGCCAGGCTGCCACAGACCCGACGCCTCCCGGAGAAAACTGGGATGGACCACTGGAAGGAAGAAGGAAAGGAATGGGAGGGCAGAGGGGATCTTCTGGCCTCAGTTTCCCCAGCTGGACAACCACCCCGAGCCCTCCTCTCTCACCTCCCTCTCCCAACCGGCTCAGAGCGCTGCCTATTTTGGGATCCTCCAAAAGCAGACACTTCCCAAGCACAAAGATGATTATCAGCCTTGGAAATCACATATTGCCAAATCAAGAGAAAATAAATTTCAGCAAAATCCCCAGCCGAGCCACCATCTGGCCGGGGGCTGTGGGTTGTTGGGTTGTTGGGGTTTGGTTTTTTTTTTTTAAAAAAAAGTTGAATATTCAAGTGGTGGAGGAGATCTTGTCTTTGCTCGCTGAGGCAGCGCTGCAAGCAGCCGACCCTGGGAGCCGCAGAGCCGAAGCCACCCGGGGTGCTGCTCCGCACCGCTCGCCCACCCATCCCCCACCCGCTCTCCTGCATCCCAGCACCCGTTTTCTTGGGGGGCTTCCCCACAGGCACCCTGAGCCCCCCGCGCCGGCTGCCCGACCTCCCTCCTGCTGTCCCCATCACCCTGTCGGGGCATTTTTCCGCATCGCCTGCCCTGCCGGGGTCACCGCACCGTGCCTGCATCCCCCATCCTCCCATTAGAGCTCTCAGCTAATGGGGAGGCATCTTTTGCCGGCCAGATCCTGGCTGGGGAAGAGGGATGGAGCTGGGGGCAGGGGGGAGGGGGGGCTCCAAACCCCTCTCCAGATGCCAGGCAGATGTTGGGCTGCATTTCCCAGCCCACGCTCGGCTCTCGCCGCCACCGCTCCTAACGGGTCCCAGCTGGTGGGGAGGGAGCTGCTTTGGGGTTCTCCATCCCGGCTGCATCCCCCCAAGAAACTGCAGCCAGACCCCCAAGAAACCGCAGCCAGCCCCCCAAGGAACCCAGCACGCTGCTGGGGAAAGGCGCAATGCTTGGCCAATGCCCTCAGCAAAAAATAATAAAAAAAAAAGGAAAATTAAAGGCAGGGAGGTCACTGCTTTTGCTTTCAGCGTTGCTCTCGGGGGTGGGGTGGGGTGGTGGTGGTGACGCAGCAGCAGCCCGGGGAAGGGCTGGAGATGAGCTGAGATGCCCCCGGGGTGCGAAGAGCTGCTCCATCACCGCGTGCGCGCACGGGAGGGCTCGACCCCACTTAGGGCTTCAGCCACCGCATCGATTTCGATTTTGCAGCCGAAGGGCTTTAATGCGCAGCGTTGAGGGAGGAGAGCGAAGCAGCCTGCTGCCTTCGCCCAGCTCGAGGTAGGGGTGTTAGAGCTACGGCCCGAAAAGCTTAACCTGGAGCTTTCCCCATCCCAGCATCACCACCACGCTGCCACCAGTGGTACCCACCACCGAGGTCCTGCACCCAGCGCCGAGCATCCCCAGCGATGGAGCCGCATCCCTCCGTGCGGCGGGAGGGCAGCGCGGGGGCAGCCCCAGGCGCACACGGGGTGGGGAGCTGCCCACCCCTCGCCACCATCTCCTAGAGATGATTAAGCAGTAACGAGATTCGGCTTTAATCGCCTCATCCCCTGGAAAGTGCCGGGCTGGCACCCCGCGCCGCTGCTCCCCGCCACGTGCGCCCGCTCGCGCCGCGGTCAGGCTGCAAGCGCCGGCGCTCACGTTGCCAGCGCTGCGTCGCGAATTCAGTGACTCGAGGGCCAGCAGCGGTGTCATCGGCAATCCCCTCCCTGGTGGCCTCCGGGACCTCTTGGTCACCCAAAATTGCCACCACCGGGTGCTGGCTCTGGCAGCTCCCAGGAGTGAGATTGAGCCGGCAACGCCACAGCGCAGCCATCGCCGCACCGTACGGCTTCAGGTGGGTCCCGGGTGCGGTTTTACACCCCCAGCCCACGGCAGGACAGGCAGTAAACCCAAGGCAGGGCAGAGGAGCACCCATTTCTCTTGGCACCCCCACTTCTGACAGAGCAAAACACCACGGTGCCGTCAGCCCAGCAGCACGAAAGCATCCATCGGCCAACGCCGCCTCGAGCATCGTCTTACCCGTGACCTGGGGCAGAAACCCCAAACCTTCCCCGACTGCCGCGCACGAGCTTCGTCGAGAAGAATTAACCTTCTAAGTCTAAGAGGGTAATCGAATCTCATGCTTCAGGGCATAAGCTGATCACCAAAGGGGTCAGGAAGGAATTACTGCCCCACACTAGCAGGGGATTTTTGCCTTTCCCCTGATGCGGACCATATTGGCAGTTGCCAAAGTCAGCAGGTTGGCCCTGAAGGACTGATGGTCTGATCTGTTATGGCAAATCCTCTCCGCTAATTCCTCTAATGACATTAGTGACTCTTACTTGCTCTCCTCCCCTGGGTTTGGCTTCTGCTGTAATTCTGGTCTCCTCTGCACGGGCTCATGCTCCGGGCGCCTGTGGGAGGCGAGACCCCGGGGGGGGGGGGAGGGGTGAGCAGGGTGGGAGGTATCGTGCTGGAGGTGTGAGATGCAGGCGAAGAGCTTCACCTTGCAGGGAAAGGCTCCGGAGAGCCCCTGGTTCAACCTAAATTCCTCCCGGGGTCCACCGTGCCCCGGCAGCCCCCAACCACCAGTACCAGTAAATTCCGAGTGAGTGGAAACACCAGCGTGGAGAGCGGCTCTGCCTCCCTCTCCTCGCAGGACCGCTGGTGAAACCCTCCTCCTCCAGCACATCCAAGCACTCTTCCCATCCCCCATCCCTCCCTCCCGGACACTCCGAGGACGATGCTACCAGACCCACATTTCCAGCAGCAACGGCGCAGCACAGAGCCCCACGCATCTTTCGGCAGCACCGGGATGCTCAGCTCCCGGGATGCAGCGTGGCAGAGCCCAGCCGTGCCCCCCACCACCAAGCCATGGGGAGGGGGCTGCTGTGCAGCCGCGGGGCGGGGGGGAGGGGGGGCTGAGGATGCTCGCAGACCTGGGTTGAAGCCAGCTTAGCCAACTTTTGGGAGGTTATCCCATTTTTATGATATGCATAATTTGTTCATTAGGCAAATCACCAGCACCATCAGCCATCGGGACGTTACAAAAAAAAAAATAATTTGCTGCCCCAGCCGTACATAATATATATATAATATATATTATTATACTTTTTTTAAAAAAATTAAAAATAAAGCCGCAATGAAGAAAACCTGCAATCTTCTATTGTTTTGCTGTGGAGCGATAAACCGGTTCATCCAATTCTGCTATTTGCTTTTGAAGCAACTAGATTTTTTTTTATGTCTATAGGAATATATACATTTTTGGGGTTGTTTTTTTTTTTTTTTTTTTTGCTTTTTTCTCGGAATAAAAGCAGTAGGAAAGAAGCAGGGCATGCCACGCTGGGGCATGTGCAGCAGCGGTTGGGTTTGGATCTGTTGAGCCAAACGGATGGAGCGTAGGAATCCACGGAGCAAAGGGACCCGCCTGAAAATCCTGTGGGAAATAGATCGACGGAGTCATCACCCAGCCGCTCCGACCCAAGGAACACGTAAATTAGGGAAAAATCTGTTATTTTTGTCCTCTGAGATATTTCTACGCATTTCACACGCGTGCGCGTCTAGGGCTTGGCTTCGACAGAGGCCAAGGAAAAAAAAAAAAACAACAAAAACCCAACAAACCCTGGACCCCTCTAAGTTTTCAATTGAAAAAAAAAAAAAAAAGAAAAAAGAAAAATTTGGGTTGTTTGCGTTCAGAAAAACGGATACTTGTTGTGGCTGGTTTTGATTGGAAAAACCTCATGGAAAATGTCAACTGAAATATGTTTTCTGCAAGGCATAAATAAATAAATAAATAAATAAATAAATAAATAAATAAAGGGAACAAGCGGTGCAAGGAGCTCCAAGATGAGGAGCAACACCTGGAAAGGGGCCACGGGATAAAACTGGGGCTGAGTGCCTGGTGCTGGGCACCCGGCTGGATCCGACCCCGTCGCTGGGGTTTGCCCATCTGGTTGGGTTTTGGACTGGGCAAAAAAAAAAACCACAAACAAACCCAAAAAGAACAGTTGGCCCCCAAATGGGCTGGAAATGGGTGATTTTGCAGCAGAATCTTTAAAATCGGTAACGGGAGGAGAAGGGGCGAGGAGGGAGCGGAGAGCCGGTGGGAAAGAACTGACCTGCCGATTGCGCTCGTCCGTGATCCGCTGGATCTGGATCTTTTTTCTCCCCATCTTCTTCGGAAATCCTCACGGCAACCCCGGGATGACTTCGGTTCAGGGGAGGGGAAAAGGAACCCCGTTTTAAAACGGTTTCATCAAAGAGCAAAGCGCCACAATATTTTAAAAAAAAAAAAAAAAAAAAAAAAAAAAAAAAAAAAAAAAAGAGTTTTTGCGTTGCTCCTTGCTCAGTTCATGGTATCCTCCTGCGTGGCCGGATCCTGCGGGGGCTGAGCCGTCAGCGGCTGCTCAGATACCTGCGCAAGGAAGAGAGACAGGAGTGAGACCCTCTGTCCCCAAACACCCTCCAGGACCCAGCACCCATCCGGTACCCATCCAGCACCCACCCCAGTGCCCTCCCCCCAGCCCTGGGGGGGGGTCTCTGCTCCATCTTCCTGCTCAGCTCCAAGGCCAGGAAGAGTCACAAAGGGATTTATCCAACCTGGTCCTGAAAATCCCCAAGGATGGAGCCCGAACCCACCAAGACACGTGTGGGCCGGGCACGGCGATCCTCGTGGAGGAGGAGATGGCAGCAACGAGCCCGTGAATCATTATTCCTCCGTTGCACTCCAGACTTCTGTTTTTTTTTTTTATTATTATTTTTTATTATTTTTTTTCCTCTTAATAAAGTCATAAGCAGTCGAGTGGCTGGTGATTAGCTCGGGCAATTTAAAGCAGTCTCCAATTTCTGCATTAATCTTCAATTTGAAATTTTAAAATGTCTTTATTTGATTACTTTAAAAAAAAAAAACACCCAGCTATAATCAGGCACAGAAACCTCATTCTGATGGGTGAGGGGAGGAAGGACGGTGAAGGAAGACGGATCGATCCGGGGGGGCACCTCGGGGGTCCTTTTTGCCCTTCATCTCCCTCCCCAAAGGGGCAAGTGCTGCAGGTCCTGGGGGACCCTCACGGCTCCTTCTCAGCACCCACCCCCTGACCCACACCTGGATGCCCCGAAGCCCCCAGCCCCATTTCACCCCACTTTTGCCGCGGGCGCTGCGGTGCAGCGAGGGGGATAAAGGGGCTAACCCAGCAGTTCGGGTTTCCATAGGTACGTTTTTCTCCTGGTTCCCTCTCCGAGTGGCTGGGTAAGAACAGCGATAACGTTGCATTTAAGGCGAGGGTGCCCCGTGCCAAGAGCCGGGCAGAGGGAAAAGCCAGTCCCAAAATAGCTCCTGATCTGCCTCCCCTTGGCAGCCCCCAGCCCTCCGTCTGCTTATAAAAAGCACGGGGGGGAGGGGGGAGCAAAAAAAAAAAAAAGCTGCTTTTTCTCCCCTTCCACCACCCCAAATTCACCCACAGCATCCACATCCAGCCCTGACCAAGCTCCTCCTGCTCGAATCCCACCCCAGAGCATGGACCACCACCCCCAGACCCCGCTGAAGCCCCCAGGGACCCTGGCCCCATCCTTCGCCTCCTCATCAGACCACGCTCCGACAACAAACAAGCCCTGAAGGTCTCACTCCCACACTTGGGTTTTGGGGTTCGTGGAGTCGTGTGAGTCACTTAAATCTTTTTCTCTGCTTTTTTTGGATAAAATTATTCACTGTGCATCGTGTTTTCAGCGCTGGTTCGAGCAGCCGAGAGGGGGACAGGGAGACTCTTCCCCCCTCACCATCCACAATTTGCCTTCCAGGGAAGGGGAGCAATGGGGAGCCCAGGAAGGACACCAGAGTGACAGCAAAAAAACCCGTTTTTTTACCCTCATAAATCCCACTAGGAAGACTCTGCAAGAAAAACCCACACAGGGATGGCATTTGCTGCTTGAATCATTATTTTTCTAAATTGGTGTGTGGTTCCCCTCCCAGCAGCAAATGGGAGGGGCCGTCCGGCTGCGAGCAGCACCAGTGCCATGGGGGATGCTGAGCCGGTGCCAGGGGGGTGCCCTTCAGCTGCTGCTCCCCATCCCTCTGCAGGCAGCCCAAAAAGGCCAGTCCCAGAGCATGACCAGTCCCAGAGCACAACCAGTCCCAGTGCATCCCTGATCCCAGAACATGACCAGTCCCAAAGCATCACTGGTCCCAGAGCATCCCCGGTGCCAGAGTATCCCTGGTGCCAGAGCATCACCGGTCCCAGAGTATGACCAGTCCCAGAGCATTGCCGGTCCCAGAGCATCACTGGTCCCAGAGCATCCCTGGTGCCAGAGCATCGCTGGTCCCAAAGTATGACCAGTCCCAGAGAATTTCTGGTCCCAGAGCATTGCTGGTCCCAGAGCATCGCTGGTCCCAGAGCATCCCCAGTCCCAGAGTTTCACTGGTCCCAGAGCATCCCCAGTCCCACAGCACCCATGGTCCCAGAGCATCCCTGATGCCAGAGCATCACCAGTCCCACGAGCATTGCCGGTCCCAGAGTATGACCAGTCCCAGAGCACTGCTGGTCCCAGAGCATTGCCGGTCCCAGCGCATCGCCGGTCCCAGCGCATCGCCAGTCCCATGAGCATTGCTGGTCCCAGAGTATGACCAGTCCTAGAGCATTGCTGGTCCCAGAGCATCCCCAATCCCAGAGCATCCCCGGTCCCAGAGCATCCCCGGTCCCAGAGCATCGCTGGTCCCAGAGCATCCCCAGTCCCAGAGCATCCCTGATGCCAGAGTATGACCAGTCCCAGCGCATCGCCGGTCCCAGCGCATCGCCGGTCCCAGAGCATTGCCAGTCCCAGAGCATTGCCAGTCCCACGAGCATTGCTGGTCCCAGAGTATGACCAGTCCCAGAGCATTGCTGGTCCCAGAGCATCCCCAGTCCCAAAGCATCCCCGGTCCCAGAGCATCCCTGCTCAGGCTGGCACCAGCAAGCAGGGGATGCAGGCACTGAGCTGCCACAAGAGCATCCCTCAAAGGTCAGTGATACAGGAACAGCCAAAAGGAAAACACGGATTTTCATTTCATCCACCCGGCGTGTCTGCTCGGCATTTGCACCACAGCGAGCCCAGGCGGGAGAGAGTCCACAGCCTCGAGCGAGGATTTCGCACGCACCAAGAAAATCTGGCGGAGGAGGAATTTTCCACCGAGTTCCACAGCTTTTCCCTTTGGAGCTGCCATTTCTTTACCCTGGCTGAAAAATATTCACCTTCACCATCTTCAAAAACCGCCAGCAGCAGCATGAAGCAGCAACAGCTCTGCATCCGGACCCGGGGCAAGATGCTAATTCTTTCCTTGTGCTGCAGCTCTTGTTCATGGAAACCCTCCGAAAAAAACGTCGGATTTACTGTCCAAACCAGAGAGGAACTCTCCAGAAGCAACAATAAACACTGGAGAACAACGGGCAGTAAATTTAAACCGAGTGAAAGGAAACATATTTTAACACAATTCGGTTGTGGGACTTCTTCACAGGATGCTAGGGTGGCCAAAAAGCTCCACAGCACTCAGGAAAAAAAAAAAAAAAAATGGAAAAGAGTTTGTAGGGATGAGGAGAAAATCCCAGCGCTGCTCATCCCTGCCCTGCGCCTCGCACGAGCCGGCGCTTCTTGCACCGGAGCGGCAGCGTTCAAACCACGATCCCCTCTCTGTGCCGCAAATCAACGCCACATGTTTTGATACTAATCACCTTTTGCAACCACCAGACCATGTTCCTCCTGCTGCTCTTGAATGTCACCTCCTTGGGTCCTCAGCACCCCGGCTGGATAGGGACCATCGTCCCAGTCGATGGGTTTGCTCATGCTGCTGAAGTTCCCCAGCAGGGAAAAGGTGATTTAACGACACTTTTTTTTTTTTTTTTTCTTGTCACTGTGGGGAGAAAAGGAGGTGTCCAAGTGATGCTCCTGATCCCTCGGGAAGGGAAATTCCCCACGGTGAGTGCGGTCCAGGGATGGGATGAAACTGAGGGATGCCGGAAAGCCTAGCAAGTTTGCTGCCCTCCAAACTCACCCAACGGAGGGGATTTAAAAGCGCCTCCCTTTTCACGTTCCCAGCGTTGGAGTTGGGGTTTTGGGGTGGGGTTCTTTGTTTTTAGGTTGGAGTGTTGGTTTTGGTTTTTTTCTCCCCCACGTATTTTTAAACCCAGGTGTTTTCACGTTTCCTGCCCAGGTGGCTGTTTCAGAAAGCCCGACCACAGGCTCCAGTTTCTGCTCAACATCTGCAAGCGCAAAAAAACCTGGAGAGCGTTTTGCCTCCAACTCCATCCTGCCCTCCACGCCGGCACCGCCGCTGCCTCCGCCACGCGCCCTTGCACTCCCTTCCCCTCCAGAGCAAATTGCTCTGGCTCCCAAATTGCCCATCCGGAGGCACCGGGATCACCCCCGACCCCCCTCCACGCTCACGTGGAATTTAACCACCTCTGTATATGTAGCCAAGCACCCAGAGCGCAGGACTTTTCAGAGGAGTGAAACCCCTCAATAACTTTTGCCGCTTGGTGTCTTGGGTGTTTTTATCCACCGTAATATCCCCCGGCATGAAATCATCTTTTCTTCCTTCTGAGCCAGCAGCTTCTTTCTCCTTAGCCTGGTTTGTCGAGGAAAGGAGGCTCCCGCCATCCCATCCCACGCGGCGCCTGAGCCCACGGGATTTTTCCCCATTCCATCCCAGTTGGGATGAGGCACCAACAACGGTGACACCCCAGCGAGTCGCACCGACGCTGGCAGGTGCGTTAAGCCCAGCCTTTACTAGACACCGGAGAACCTCCGCAGCCCCCTGAGGCAGACTGGTCGGCTCAAAGCGTGACCCAACGCTGCCTGAAACCAGGTTTGGGGTGGCTCAAACATCGGGGGGGCGTGGGTGGGCTGGGCTCGGGGCCACCCCAGGCACCCACAGCCTCCCCGCCACCATGCCACCCCCTCCCAGTGGTACCCGTCTCCATGGTGACCATCTCCACGCAACCACCGAGCATCTCAGTGGCTCCACGCCAGCGAGGAGGAACCGCCGCGGCGCAGGGGTCCGAGGGCATCCATGGAGACCTACAAACGCGGCGTAAAGCAAAGCACGGGCAACGCACCCAGCAAGCGGCACCGGCAAAATGTCATCCCGTCCCCCTCCAGCAACCGGAGACCCCGGCACGGCTCAGGAAACGGGAAACACTTCCCGGCGCTGGGATGGAGGCAGCCCGTTAGCATCCCTCCCTCCTGCCCTACACCCCCTCGCGCGCTCGCACAAGTGTGACTCTCACAGCAATTAACACACATGCCAATTAACTCCAAGCAGGTGCTGGTTAACTCTGTGCTGAGTAATTCATAGCCGGCTCCCAGGAAATTGCTTTAAATTGGAGAGACGGGCGAGGGAGCGGAGTTAGCATTTTGCAAATGGGGGAAGAAAGAAAAAGCAAAGAGGAATCTCAGCTGGGAGATGTTTTTACAAAACAAGGAATTTGGGGGTGCTGAATCCACAGCTCCGAGAGCTGGGGAGGCAGGAAAGCTGCCATCTCTTCCAAGTTGTTATTTCTGGATCTTTTTTTTTTTTTTTTTTTTTTTTTTTTTTACCGACCACACATATTTCCCATCTATTTCACCTCTTTCTAAATGGTTTCACCTTGGCACCGCCCAAGCAGCTTTGCACCGCTCCAGAATTCGTCACTTTTCCATTTCTACTCCATAGCCCCATATTTCTGGGCACTTAACGAGTCTCACATCCACTTTCTATGACCATCCGCTATTTTTAATGTACTTGGATAAAGGAAATAAGGGCTGTTCTCCCCATCTCCATCCCCCAAACCACAGCCAGAACCACGAGGGGGGGGGTCTTTGGCCACAGGGAAACCGGCAAAAGCGGCTTCAGGGGATAAAGGCTGGGGGGAAAAATGGGAAGGAAAAGGGGAAAGAAGAACGGTCGCCTGGGAAGATGCTGAAGGAGCAACGTGGCGCGTCTGACAGGGGAGAGGGATGGGGGCATGTCTGGGAACGGCACAGAAAGTCCCAAATCGGAGGGAGAAATGTGGGGGGCAGCTATGGAGGAGCACAGCCCGAACCAAGCCAGCCGCCCGCTCTGCCCAGGCACCCACCACTCCCTCGGCAGGACAGTCCTTCACCCAGGAGCTGCAGGAATTCTCCCAATGGATTTATCCTCGGCTGAGAGTAACGGCACCGAACCCAGCCCGGTGGGACAAGCATTTGGGGCGGGGGGGGTTCAGGGTTATCCACAAACAGAAACAACGGCACTAACACGCTACACGGGCACCTTCCCCCCTCCTGGAGCATCTCCGGGCGAGGAGCAGCATCGTGGGCAGCGCCCCAGCACAAAACCAGTGGGCACAAGGGTCCGTCCCATCTCTCTGCCCACGGCAGGAGCAAGCCTGTGGCAGGGAAACGCTGCCGGTGCTGCAAAGCAGCCAGCGAGCTTAGCCCGCCGTGGGAAGTGGTTGACACTTGCCACACCACCGGTGCACCGAGCCCTTCGCCGCTCCGTGCCGGTTTAGAGCCGCGGTGGGCACGGGGAGAGCGTGATGCTGCGGAGGTGGCAGCGATGCTGCGGAGGTGGTGGGGAGAGCATCCCCACGCCCTGCTGCCACGCTCCCCGCTGCAAACTTGCAGCTTTTAGCGAGAAAAGAGGTCGAGGCAAGCTGCGACGGTGGCTGCGCTGGCACCGGGAGCGGCCGGGGAACAACCGTGCCAAGCTCCGACCCTCCACCGGCTGCAAAAAAAAATAAATTAAAAGCAATTGCAAAAGAAGCAGCAAAGAGCAGCCAAGGGTTCCAAGCCCGGGCTGGAGGCTCCCGGCTCCTGCACCGGCACAAACCCACAGAGCTGCTTCCCCGTCCGTGGCCGGGGCTGGATTTCCACCCCGAAGGATATGGATTTAGCTCGAGTCACCTCTTGAACCCGACTGTTTAACTGCAGTTCTTGCCTTCCTGTTTCCTCTCTCGCTGACGGCCTTTTGTGACTTAATTGTTGGGTTTTGAACATATCCTCTGTGCTGACACCAAGGACTTTTAGTTTCCTTCTTGGTGGTTTCTGGATCTGCAGGACCGGCTTCCTTCTCCTCTGCGGAGCTGGCGGGGAGGGGGGGGGGAGGGGGAGGGGGGGGGGGGAAAAGCCCCCTTTGCTCAAATCCAGCACTAACGCTGCTCTTCCCACCCTGCAAAGCCACCGGTGCTGAGGGACCCGGCCCGTGTTGGCAGCAGCAGCCCCCCGGAGGGATGCAGCAATGGGAAGATGCACCAGCGCAGGGATGCTCAGCATCAGCACCGGCGCCTGTGCTTCCCCGCGCTCGCTCGCCAGCTTAGCATTGTTTAGCACCTCTTTATCTCCAAACCGAGATCAAAACCACACAAACATGCTAAAAGTCTCCTCCAAAGCTTCTATTCTGGTTTCAGGATGATGCTATCTGGGTTCCTGTGTCGAGTCTCCAGATGCAGGCAGGGGGAGGGGAGAGGAAGGCCACCAAAACACGGCTCCGGAGCAAACCTCCCGCTCGGAAACGCAGCTGCAAGGGTTCTGCTCCACCAGCCCCTCAGCGGGGCCCAATCCTGCTCGCTCAGCAGGTGCCAAGCTGCAATCCCCCCCCCCCCGCCTCGCACACCTGACGCCCGCGGGAGAGCCCTGGTTTCCCCAGCATCGGCAGCAAAACCACCAGCTCAGCTCCTCCTGCCCGCGCAGGATCCGTCCCGCCGGCTGCAGGTACAAACCTCGGGAGGCTCAGGAGAGGAGAAGCGAAGCTGGATTCAATCAGGCCCCCGAGGAATTCGAAAAAGACACATCTATTCCTGACCCAGATTCAGGCGCTCTCTGGAGAAAAGCAGATGCCAACCGCGCAGCCAGCTCTGCTGAGCTGTAACAAAACCATGCGCCGTGCCAAGACCGGCAGAGTCTGGGGGAAAAAAAAAAAAAAAAAAAAAGGCAAAAAAAAAGCAGCACAACCCTTAAATGATGCTGGAGAAGCGGCACTCGCCTGTGCAAGGGCGGAGGGGGGGGGTGAAAGAAAGGATTTGGAGGTAATTATTAAAGCAAGGTTGATTTTCTCTGCCCCTGCAGCTCGTTTGGACCCAAGAGCCACCCAACAAGGGTGATGGCATGAGGCAGCCCAGCAGCACCCAAACCAGGCGCCCTGGTCCCCTGCCCCCCAGATCCCATCGTTTCATCCCACAGCATCCCTGGCTAGCCCCGGCATCACACCCGGCACCTCGGTTCCCTGCCCCCCAAACCCCACCGTTTCATCCCACGGCAGCCCCGGCTAGCCCCGGCGTGGGGTGAAATGGTGGCATTTGGGGGGCAGGGGACCGAGGTGCCGGGTGCGATGGCATCCCTGGCTAGCCCCGGCATCACACCCAGTGCCTCGGTCCCCTGCCCCCCAGACCCCACCGTTTCATCCCACGGCATCCCTGGCTAGCCCTGGCATCACACCCGGCACCTTGGTCCCCTGCCACCCAAATCCCACCGTTTCACCCCACACCGGCGCTAGCCAGGGATGCCATCACACCCGGCACCCCACACCCCAGGCTGGTGTGCTGCAGGGGCTGGGGGACGGCGGGGACCGCTGGTGACCTTTCCAGTGCTGCCAGCGTGGCCGGAGCCAGCAGACGCTGGAGGGGACGTGGGGCAGCTGGCAGGAGAAGGGAGGCTGGGCAGGAGCCCGGGCAAGGTCACCAGCAAGCCCGCGGCCCCGCTGGCCAAAGGCCAAGCAGGGAACCGTTGTCACCCCGTGCCGAGGCGAGGACACAGCCTCCCGGAGGACAAGCCCGTGGGATCGGGGACCCGCAGCCCCTCCAACGCCGCGTGGTGTCCCCAGGGTGGCACCCATCCTGACCGGTCCACCATCCTCATCCAACCTTCATCTTCATCCATCTCCCATCCCCATCCATCCCCCATCTCCCAGGGGGAGATGCCACAGGGAGGGACTGGTGAGGACGAGCTCGTCACAGCGCTGAACCGGAGGGGTCCGACCCCCCCATGCTAAAGCGACCTTCAAAGCACCCTGGGACCAGCGACACACAAACACCGATGCAGCCACCAGAAAAGCCCCCCGTGACCTTGAGCAGTGACCTTGGCAGTGGCATCCTCGCAGCAGGGGTCACCCGGCACCCCCAGCCTGGCTGTGGTCTCCCCCGGGTGGCTCAGCAGTGGCTCTGGGTGTGCACAGCCAGGCTGGGGACCCCGCAAGCCCCCACACCCCGCTATGGGCACAGCGTCCCCTCTCCCAGCTGGGACCACCTGCTTCAGGGCAGCCCTGAGCCACCTCCATCGCCATCCGTCCCCCACCCTCATCCATCCCCACCCTTATCGGTCCCCCATCCTCATCCAGCCTTCACCTTCATCCATCTCCCATCCCCATCCATCCCCCATCCTCATCCACCCTCCATCCTCATCCTCATCCGTCCTCCATCCCCATCCGTCCCCATCTGTCCCCATCTCCATCCGTCTTCCATCCCCATCCGCCTTCCATCCCCATCCATCCCCACCCATCCTCCACCCCCATCCATCCCCGTCCCCACCTGCCCCTATCCTCACCCATCCACATCCCACCCCATCCCTATCCCCGCCCCCGTCCTCCCCCATCCCCCATCCTCATCCATCCCCCATCCCCACCCATCCTCCACCCCCATCCATCCCCATCCCTCCTGCCCCCCCCCCCCGCCCCCATCCCCCGGGAGGAGCAGCCAGGCCACGCAAACCCCTTCCCCTTCCCTCCTGTCCTCCATCCATCACCTGCTCCAGAGCTAGAGGCTGGGGGTAATTTTCCCCTCTGCACTAAGTAGGGTTTTCTAAATGAAGGCAAGTGAGAGCCCATTATCCGGCTCCGTCGCCCACCCCCCCGGCTCCCTGCAGGGCATGAAATAACCACCTGCCAGCTCCCCGTAGCCCCGCGCCGTGGCAATGATATCGCCGCTTCCCTTGTCACTATTGTCAGAGCAAAATTTAGATACCTGGTAATGAGGAGGTTTAATATGACAGATGAGAGGTTGACTCATTAAAAAAAAAAAAAAAAAAAAAAAGCGAGAAGGAAAGACGAGCTGAATTCAGGGTCGGATCCTGCGCTCATAAACAGGAGGCTGTCAGAGTCGGGGTGGGTGGGGAGCAGATGCAGCTCGCGACCCCAAACCAGACCCACAGCGGGGGCTCGTGCCGGTGCTGAGGCCATAGGAAGCAAAAACCAGGGATGGAGCTGGAGAACGTGGCTACAGCTGTGGTGGCCACCCAGTCCTGCTCCCCACCGAGCCACCTCTCCCGGGGGATCGAGCCTCCGCACCCAGCGATGTTTCCTTTTGGGATTATTTTTTTTTTTTTCTCTCAACTGGGAAACAGCCCGGCAAGATGCAAACCTGGGGTGGGGGCAACCAAGGCTCCCAGCATCACCAGCCCCCAGCATCTCTCCCCAGCATCACCAGCACCCGTCCCCCCGTGCAGCCCAAGGTCCCCACCATCGGGGGGATGCTGAGGACTCCCAAGTCCCAAAACCCAACGTGCCAAAGGGGAACAGGGTCCCACCAGTTGGGACATGGGAACTGGGGGGGGGCTCAGCAGTGGGAGGAGGGCGAAACCCTCCCTGCAGGGAATTTAGGGGCTCTCCATGCAGGGGGGGTGGGATTTCCCCCAGTAGCAGAGGGGACAACGCTCCCCCCACGGTGGGTTTTACCCAGGGGAAACTCCATGAGACCCGACTGCCGCTCCGGGCCACCCACGAGAGCGATGGAAACCCACGGCAGCCCCACGGGACACGGCAGAGAGCCAGATTATCCCGGGGGAAACGCTCCCCTTCCCTCCCGTGTTCAACGGGATGGGGATGGGACCCTCCGCAGCCAGCCCAGGCATCGCTGTCACCCTCCCTTCGCCCGACGGCAGCACGGCACAGATCTCCATCCCCACCCCAGCGACGTGGCCGGGGACCCTGCACCCCACCCCCACCCGGGAAGGGAGAACCCAGGGCAGCTCCGCTGACCCACTGAGGGGCTGCGGAGAGGCCGGAGACCCCCAGTGCCATCCTGGAGCTCAGCCCTCCATCCTGGCAGTGCTGTTCCCAAAGGCTCAGCCCTTCCCCAGAGGCCACTGAGATCTCCCAAATGGCCCTTCCAAAACCACTTTTTAATTTATTTTATTTTTCCCACCCCCAAGCACCGGTGAGGAAGAGCAGCAACACCAAAAATCACGGGGCTGCTGATACTATTTGCATCTACGGACAGCTCACTGCATCCGTGCCCAACGCAGCCATCGCATCTATCGGGGCCGAAGAGGTGAAGGCAATGTAGAAGCAGATGTTGCTCCTGCATTGCCCCATCCCACACGATCCGTCAGGGTTTTTACACGCTGAGCGACCAGGCAGGGAGCACCGGGCTCCCCGGCACACATCTGGGGGGTGGAGGAGCTGGCGAAGCCAGGAGCTTCCCATGGGTGGGAAGGGGACGGTGGTCACCAGCTCCACCTGACCATGAGAAAAGGGACAAGAAGCAAATGAGTTGGATTTGCCACCAAGATGGCAACGCGGAGCAGCGGGAGGAGGATGCCGGAGCAGAGCTCAGCGGTGAGTCCCTTGGGGAGATGGATGGGAAAGACCCCCCAGGAGCAGGTTCCTGCCTCCATCCCAAAGCTCAGACTCCACCACCGCCTCTCCCACCAGCCCCCGGCACTTCCAACCTGGAAAGAAACCCAGAAAACCCGGCGTCCTGGCCACCTCTTTTTCTCCGAGGTGGACCTACCCATCCATCCATACGCATCCTCACCATTCCCACCCCAAAAGCCACCTTGGTCCATAGCCACGGGCTCACGCTGGCCGCACGCTGCCTTCCAACACCGCAATTTGTCGCAATAAAGCAAACAAAGGACCGCAAATAACATTAATTAGCTGGAATTATAACAGCACCACAATTTGCAATCAGAGCTCAAGGTCCTGGGCACAAGGAACAAAGCAGAAAGAAGTGTCACCAAGTGTCACCAGAGGAGCAGGGGCCACCGAAGCCCACCGAGAGGGATGGGCTGGGGTCTGGCTGCCACCAAACCCGAACCGACCCGGCTCTAAGTGAATGGGGGGAACCGGGATGAGATGCCTCCCCCCCAAAAAAAAAACCCAAACAACGGGTTGAGCTTCTTTTTTCCCTTGAAAACACAGCGGCTCCAACCCAGCACCCGAAAAACGTCGCATCAGCTGCCACATCAGCCGCTGGCACCGGTGCTCCTGGGACCTGATCCGGAGCCCAGGCATGGCACCACCGGAGCATCCCGGGGACCACGGGGCACCTCGACCTGCTGCAGTCAAAGCTGGGGGGGGAGGGGGGGAGAACAAACCGACTCAAGGTCCCTTGTCCACAGCGTGACTCATAGCTGGTGGGACTGGGGGATGCCCGCCGTGCCGCCAAGGCTTTGCCGTGTGCCGGGATGAGATCCAGCCCCGCTCCGCCGGCAGCACTAGGGAAAAGGCTGGCGAGGGGCCCGATCCTCACCCCCAATTCCCAAGCCGTGAGCCGGCAAGGCTGAGGATGCGGCCCCGGCGCGTCAGGCGGCCGGATTGCAGCGGGACAGCTGGCTCTCAGCTGTTGCTGCTCACTCACAAGACGCACATTCTAGACACAGGCGCACAAATCCTGTCCTCCCTGCTCCCCAGCACCGGGCGGGCCACCAAAACGAAGCCAAGCTGGGCAAGCGGCGCGGTCCGTGGCTGGCAGCTCCGGCCAGACCCGCTGGGTGATGGTCCCCACCAGCAGGGAGAGGGGGGACTCATCCAGCCCCCATCCTGGCACGCATCCTCCAGGAACAGTGGGGGGAATCATCCCGTTTTCAAAGGGTAAAAAGTTTTTAACCCACCCAAAGCTTGTGTCTCAGCAGGATTTAGGCACGGGGGGAGTCCCCTGCTGGGGTCCCCGACATGCCAAACCCTTTTCCGTGGTTGCACCAAAAACCACGTGCTGGAGAGGCGATGGTTTTAGATCTCTGTGGGTTCTGGGGGTGTGGATGCTGCCCACATGCCCCCCTTGGGCACCCCAGCAAACCGTGGGTGCCATGCTCAGGAGAGCAATGGGGATGCCCAGCCAAGCACAAGCAATTGCCAAAATTTGGCACTTTCTAGAGGTGCCGGGTCTGGCACCCCCTGAGCACCCACGCACGGCCAGCACGTGGCTGCAGGCAAGGGCTTGGGTGCTGGTCCCAGCCGGGGTTTCCAGAGGGATGGCGGGGAAGCCACTGGGATGCTCCTGTAGCACAGAGGAGACAGACCCCGAGGGCAGGTGAGACCTCAGGAGCCGTGCTGAGTGCAGGAGTGTGATGGATAAATCCCAGTCACGATTCCTCTCGGAAAAGGCAAAATACTGGGAGGGAAAAAAATCCAAACCAGGCATTATTTTTTTTCTGCAGCCTTACAAAGGGGGCGAGAGAGAAAGCGTCGTTTTCAGAAGGCATAAGGTTGCCGGGAGAAATGAAAATATTAGTCAGAATTCCTGGCCGAAGGGCAGGGATATAAAAATAAATAAATAGCTGCCCAAATCAATTGTTTGCCCAAAAGAAGCAGAGGAGGAGGAGGAGGAAGGGGCTTCGCATCGCTGCCCACGGCAGTATCGCGCGCAGCCATTCGGTTTCAAAGGCAAAACACTGTGGGGACCCTGCAGTGGGACCCGGGAGCCCAAACCTTGTCCCCAGACGTGGCCAGCCCCCCTGTGATGGGGTCCCCCAAGTCAGGCAGAGGGGAGAACCCACCTCAGCCGCCCCCAGCGATGGGTAAAGGGTTGGGAATGAACGGCAAAGTTTATATCCTTCAGCCCCAGCTGCGGTCGCATCCACGGGCGCCGGAGCTGGGGCAGCGCACGTGGGCGGTGTCCTGGGAGGGAAACACTTAAAAGGATTTCTGAAGGATGCTCTCCCCCTTCCTACAGGATTTGCACCTGGATTTTTACAGAAGTGGGTATTACTATGATCAGCATTAGTAACTCTGACCCCAGGCAGGAACTGGGAAGTCCCAGCCCCAAAGCAGTTGCAAAAACCCTGGGGGGGTAGGGGGCGGTGGGAAATCAAGATGGAAAAAACTTTTTCTGGGATGAGCCAAAGCCAGCACCGGTCCCAGCCCCACCGCATCCATCCCTCATGTGGGACCAGCCGGACAAACTAACCATGGACGGGATAATGAAGGGAGAAGGGAGGAGAAGCGCGATGCTCCAGCCGTCGCCCGATGCTGGAGCTGGGAGCATGTGGTACCCGGCTTCAGCATCCCGCCATGCCGGGCAGCCAGCTCGGGCCGAAAGGAGCCAGCAGCGAGCAGGAAGGTGTTAAAAAACCCTCGGGACCAACCTCAGAGGAACCAAAATAAATAACCTCCCAGACACCGGAGTCAACACCGTGGGCTGCTCCCTGCTCGCCTTCCTGTTTGCTTTCGCAGATCCGGGCTGGGACGGCCACCTCCAACCGCCGGCTCCATCCCGGCGGAGCAGAGCCCCAGCACCGTGGCGGCTGTGGCACCCGTGCCAGTCCCCGCCATCCTCCCCGCCATCCTCCCCGCGCAGGGAACCAAGGCTGCGAGCTTCCCAAAGCGCCGGATTTGATCCGCCGGGACAAGCACCCAGCCTGCATCCCAGCCCGCTGCGTTTTCCTTGCTCCTCTCCATTTATTTTTATTTGAAGAGGAGGAAATCCCAGCTCACCCACTCCCCCTCGGCAAGCCACGTCCTCCCGCCGTGCCTCAGTTTCCCTCTCCATGCATGATCCTCCCAGCACGGCGACTCCCCCCTCCACCCAGACCCCCCCCACCCCCCCCTCCCTGCCCACGTAGCCCTGGATAAAAAGCAACGGGGTCCTGATTTACGGGCACTTTTGTGCTTAACCTCGAAAGGAGAAGCGAGGGGCGGGGGGGGGAGTAATTAGAGGCACACTCACATCAAAGATCGGTGTCAGGAGCAAAAAGGGGGTCTGGGGCAAACACCCCCCCCGGCAGAGCAGCGGTGAGCGCGGAGGCTGACAATAGATCGGGGCTCTAAATTCGGCGCTGGGCTCCAGCACCAGGCTCTGTAAGGCGATCGGGGTGGGAGTGTGCTGGGCTGTTTATTTGGCTCCAAACTCCGCGCCGCCGCTGCAGCGTCACCCGTGTTTAAAAAAGGAAGGAATGAAAAGAAGGAGGGGGGGGGGGGGGGGAAATAATTATTTTTTTTTTTTACAAAAAAAACCCCCAACTAAACCCAACGCAACCGGGAGAAGGGCGCATGCTTACGCTCAATGCTAACAACAAAATGAAAAAAAAATTAAGAGAAAAGGAGCCCCCCGGGGTGGGTGGGTGGGGGTAAAAGGAAACCCAGTTGGGCTGGCAAGGTTTAAAGCGACGCCTGTTGTAAAAAAAGAAGTTGCTAATTTTAACTCTCCAGTGGAAAGAGTGAGAGGTACTTACAGGAGACAGGGTGGCTGCGTCCTTCTCCACGTCTGCTGCGCGCCGGCGGCCGGGAGGAAGCGTACGGGATGGAGCCGCTGTCCCCAACGCCCCCGCCACCCCCAATGCCCCCGCCACCCCCAATGTCCCCCGCAGCCCTCACCACTGCCCAGGCCACCGGTCCCCCCCAAAAGGCTCTTTGGGGACGCTGGGGCGCACCGCGGCGGCTAAAGGGCAGAGGCAGATGCGAAGGCAGGAGGAGGTGGTTCAGCGTGCCCGGGGCAGGGGGGGGGGAAGGGAGCAGCCAGAGCCACCCGCTTGCCAACAGCTGCCGAGAGCAGCCCCTGGGCTTGGCCTTGCTCCCTCCGCCACCCCAAACCTGGGGACGCGGCGGGATGGGGACAGACCCCACCGGCACGGTGGGACCCCCCAGGAGGACGAGGTGGGCTGCTGGGTCAAGACGGTTAGCTGACCTTTCCGCGCGGACATTGCTGACCGAATTGGCTTTTCCCCAAGGGAAAAGGGCTTTGAAGACTCCCCCACCCCCACCCCGCCGGTGGCAAAATAGCGGATGAGCTCAGAAAACCAAAGCGCAGGGCAGAGCCGTGACCACGAAAGGCCACCCGGCTCTGCGGGGAGCTGAAAGGTGACCTCCAGCAGCCACCCCCAGCAGCCACCCATCGCTTTACCAAACCCCGCATCCCACCTCTCCCAAAGGGATGAGAAGCGGGATTTTTGGCGAGCCCACCGGCTGGTTTTTACCAGCTCTTCCCAGAGACAGGGAGGATCCCGCTGGATGCAAACAGCTGGGCACCCCGCGAGGCGGGATGCTCGTGCCTGGAGCGCGGTGGGATGCTCGTGCCTCGAGCGCGGTGGGAGCTGCCAGCTCAGGTCTCCACCAGCCTTAAACCTCCAAGAAAACCTGCTGCGAGACCGTAGACGCCGGAAGAACCGACCCAGCGACTCGCCGGCTTTTCCCAAGCAGCTGGAAATCAGCCTCGGGCTGCAAAATCTCATGGAGAGAAATGCCAGGCTGGCACAGACCCTGCAGCTTGTGCGTGCGGTCACGGCCACGTGATTTACCGAGCGAGACGCTACAACCGTCTTCAGGACATGAAAGAGTCGATTCAATTAAGGTCACGGGCCCTAGAAGAGTTTTCTGCAGCAGATGCGGTCAGGCAGGGAGAGGTTTTCCCGGTGCGCCTCCACCGGGGCTGGCCTCGGGAAGACAAAATGCCTATTGACGGCGGGCAGCGGCGCTGCACGTCGCAGGGCGCAAGGACGCGGGATGAAATCACCCGGCGCTGGTCATCGCACACGTCCCAGGGCAGGGTCGATATCGCTCCTCTAATTGCGACGAGCGAAAGGGACCGAGTTTCAGAGCAGTCCCCGGAGATGCTTTGCAAAATCCTCCTCCCGAAGCGCCGTGATGCACCGCTCCGCGGAGCAAGCGATGGTGCAGCTGCAGAAATCGCTAAACTGCTCCTTCCCGGCTCAAAACTTGGGGCCGGCAGCGGCAGTGGCACGGGGTTTGGTGGGAGGATGCTGCCAGACCCCCAAAATGAGAATTTTAGTGAATCTAAAAAATAAGGAGCCACTGTAACTGGTCAATATGGAGTCAGTGGGGCCGAGCATCCTTCATCCCACATCCTGCATCCCGCATCCCGCATCCAGCAGCAATGCGAAGGGCAAGGTGTTTACAGAGAGGTCCTGCCGCTGCCCGCCAGCATTGGGGCCAGGATGTGCGCAGCACACCGGTGCCGGGACGCTCAGGACCCATGGAGGGTCCTGCCCTCCGCTCCCACCCGGAGCACCAGCACACCCTGCAGCAACCAGCCCCCCCATTCCTGCGCTTCATTATTCACCAGCCTAAAAAATCACATCCCTCGACTGGTGGTTGTACCCGAAGCCAGCAGATCCCGTTCCTGCACCAGCACCGTGCTGCACCGCACCGCAGCAGGATGGAGCCGGGATGGCTCCGCTCTCCTCCGGCGCACCACAGCCCATCGCCAGCCCAAACCCAGCATCACCGAGATCCAGTGCAGCCCCTCCAGCTGCTTCCACCCTGACGCACGCCTGCGGAGCCGCTCTCGGGGTCTTAGCAGCGTAACCGACGGCAGGATGAAGCCCTTGATCCTGACCTTGCGGAGGGAATGGCGAGCGCGGTCCCCATCTCCCAGCACCGAGCCTCCAAATAAATCATCTGCCCCTTCGCCGGCACTAAAAAACCATCTCACCCGAGCAAAACTGCTCGCTAAGCAGCAACGAGAGCCCCCTCCTTTCAGGAGCTGGGGTCAGATTATTTTTAAAATCTTTCCTTTTATTGATTTCAATAGCAGGTAGAGGAGATCCATTACACGAAACCAGAGAGCCCTCAGCAAAGGGGTCCGCGGCGGCGGCTCTACCACAACCGTACTGCAGACGAGGGAGACGCAAACAGTTACGGGAACAGCAATAAACACACAAAGAAGGTCGAGAAGGGAGAAAACCCGGACACGGGGTCCTCTCCCAGCAGCACCTGATTTCTGGGGGATGCCAGGGATGAAATCACAGCGGCTTTGGCCACAGCCCTCGGCCACCCAGGGAGAAAGCAGGGCAGGGAAACCCTCCTTTGCACCGAAACCTCCGTTTTGCAAAACAACCCCCCTCCCCCCAGAGCCCCAAACCAGTGCCGTGCCAGGCGGCGACGCAAAGGGGAAGGTGGGTGCTGGAGAACCTTGGAGGCACCCACTGTTGGGTGCGGGGCTGCAGGACCTCGAGCGGGTGCTACCTCCCTGCCCCTGCCAGCCCTGGGGACTCTGCCACCGGGGTCCTGCTCCTCGGGACCCCCTTGCGCCCGCAGTGAGAGAGGGGTGCGCAGCCGGGCAGGATGCTCCCTGCAGCACCCGGAGCAGTGGAGCAGAACCATAGGGTCGGATCCGGCACCAGTCAGGGAGTCTGAGCCCCTGGGCTGCACCCAGCTTAGGTGACCCTCGGGGGGGACCCCCTCCTCACCCCCAGCCTGGCGCAGGGAAGATGCACGGCCCCTGGCAAGCGAACTCAGGGGGGCCGGCAGCAAGAGCCCCACGGTTGGGATCCCCCCCCCCTGCCCTGCCCCCCACCCCGTACCTGCTATGCAGACTCCTGCATCTTCTGCCAGAGGATGAGCTGCGGCCACCGCTCCTCAATCAAACTGCAAAGGAAAAGCCGGCAGCCATCAGTCAGAGGGGACAGAGACAAGGACAGGGCTCCCACACACCCTGGCCGGCCAGAGGGGACAATGAGGGGCTCCCGGCCTCTCCCCCCCACCCCCCCCCATCAGCCCTGGTGGAGGGGGCAGGATGCTGATGGGACCCTCCTGCGCTGCCCTGAGCCTGAGCAGTGGTGCAAGGGCCACGGAGCCGGGTGGGACCATGGTGGGCTCCTGCAAGGAACCAGGAGCCCCGGCGCTATGGGATGTGGAGAGCATCACGGTGCCCGCGGGTGGGGACGGGATACGGGAACCTGCGAGACCGCAAAAGAGATTTTCCTCGAAAAGCAGCAAGAGAGGCGGGTATCGAGAAAGTGGGGGGGGGGGGTGTGGAAATAAAAAAGAGCTCGGGAATGAAACAAAACAAAACAAAAATTATCCTTAACGAGGGAGGAGAGCCCGGCAGCAAGTTGTTCGAGGTTTCAAGCAAATTCCACCATCCCTGTGAAGATCCTCACGGGGCAAAGCACCGATCCACGGGGCAAAACCCAGTGGTTTCAACCTCGTGCCGGTCGTTCACCTACCGGTGGGACGGTGCCCCCCACCCCCCAAGCCCAACCCCGCGCACCCGATGTCAGAGGAAGGGCACATTCTCCTGCCGGACAAAAGGGAAACTGAGGCACGGAGGCCAACACCCGGCTACTCCAAAGGCACCGCCAGCTCCCGCAGCCGAGCTGCAGCCTCACCCCCGGCGCCTGCAACAGAGCGAGGAATTGTGCTCGGCTTTCCGGCGTCCTCATCCTCCGCTTCAACCACAAAACCAGCCTTCCTCCGCCCCGGCTGCCTCCCCTCCCACGGCCAGCTCATTTCCTGACATTACAAAATTCAGCTCGAACAAAGGCAGAGCGAGGAGCGCGTGGCTCCAGCTGCCCTTCGCCGCCCCCCCCCCCCCCCCGAAGTCATCCCCCCCCTCCGGACACCCTAAAAAAGCTGGGGTACCAGTGGCTTTCCAGCCTCCCCCGAGCATCAAATGAGGGCTGGGGTCCTGCGGAGGGACCGGCCGCGGGGTTTTGCGGTGTTGGGATGGACGGACGGCGACGGCTCTGGCACCTCCACCATGGGAGAGCAGCGGGGACAAGGTGGGGGGCTCCAGCTGCTGCCCCACTTGCACCTATCAATGCCCAGACCGACCTGTTGCCCCCCACCCCAAGCCCACCTTCTTACTGCCTTTAACAAAACCAAGAGCATCCTACAGGATGACCGACCACGTGGGGACAAAGACACCCCCCGCCCCAAGCCCACCTTCTAATTGCCTTTAACAAAACCAAGAGCATCCTACAGGATGACCAAGCACGTGGGGACAAAGACCCCCCCCCAAGACCACCTTCTAATTGCCTTTAACAAAACCAAGAGCATCCTACAGAATAACCGACCACTCCTACAGGATGACCAAGCACGTGGGGACAAAGACCCCCAACCCAAGACCACCTTCTTATTGCCTTTAATAAAAAACAAAAGCATCCTACAGAATGACCAACCACATGGGGACAAAGACCACCCCCCAAGACCACCTTCTTATTACCTTTAATAAAACCAAGAGCATCCTACAGAATGACTGACCACGTGGGGACAAAGACCCCCACAGAAGCAGCTTCACCTTGCAAGTGCCACCTCCCAGCTGGGACCAAGGGACAACCCTACCTGTGCTTCCACTTAGCTGCCAGCTCGGGGTGAGGGGCTGCTTCTCTACAAACAAGCCCCCTCCCCCCCCTTCACCGCTCCCTCCCCCCCCGCCCCGGGCTGTCCTTAGTGTAAAGCAAGTGTCACCCGCAGGGACCAGGTGCCGCTCGGAGGGATGGAGACGTGGCAGGACCACCCTTGCACCAAGGGGCTGCACCCAGTGTTTAATGCCAAGGGTCTCTCGGGGGGGGCTCCTGACCCACCCCCCCCCCTTCCCCCCGGTGCACCAGCAGCTCACACCAGCTCGGCGCCTTGCAGGGCTGGTGGCACAGCACCTCCCCCTCCCTGCCACCGCCCCAGCGTGGGGACCGGGGACCACGGGCTGGGTGGAGGATGTGCGAACGCGTGGCTCAGGTCTGTGACAGGGGCAGCCAACCCCCAACCCCCCACCCCTTCCCCCACCCTGGGGTGGGGGGCTCAGGGCCAGCTCTGCCATCCCCTGGGGATACAACAGGGGACACGTGGCCCTGCAAGATGTCACGTGCCTGTACAGGGAGCTGTCCCCCCGTGCGGGGGCGGGGGGATGCAGGTGACAAGCCGTGAGCATCCCTGTGGGACCCCCCCTCGCAGCCCACCTGAACCCGGAGCCACACGCCACCGCCGTGGCACAGCCACGCCAGGGGTCACTTGCAGAGACCCGAGCGCTGACAGCAAAAATATCCCTGGCTGGATATTGGCTGTAGCCCCCGGAGCCAGCCGGGCTGCCGGACCACGGTCCCCTCCCTGCAGCCCCCCACCACACCGCAGCCCCCAGCCCCCGACCACTAACAGTGATGCCTTTGCCAACCAGCTCCTTGCCACTGCGAGGTGGGAAGCCCCAGGGGGGCGGGATGGGTCGGGGGGGGGAAGATTTAGCCTGGTAACAGCCCCCTGCAAGGGCCCGATCCCAGCCCAGCTGCACCCCCCTGTCACCCCCCATGACAAGGCGCACAGGGAGGGGGGGACAGCCCGGAGACAGCGGTGCACACAAGTGTCAGCTCGAGGGCCCGATCCTCTCCAGCCTCACGGCTCCAGGGCTGCTCCCCACCCCAGCCAAGCCCCCCCCCACTTCAGACTCAGCGGTACATCCAGCACCAGTAAACCCCAGTAAACCCCCCAGTCCCCGTTTTACAGCATGGCGAGCCGGTGCAAAGGAGCGTCACTGGCTCCGCGTGTGTACCTCCCGCGAGCATCCTGGCACGGCTCCCAAAAACTCGGGATTCGGGGATATTTCGAAAGGTCACCATCCGACCCGCTGCAGCACGGTGACACCGGGACCGGGGGAAAGGTGGCAGCCCCCAGGGACACCCCCCCCAGCCCCCACGTCTCATCCATCCCCGCGGCACCACCCGCCTTCGAAGCCTTTTTGTTGCAAAGAGAAAAAGCCGCCCAGGAAAGGGGAGAAGTATCACGTTGTCAAAATGCTCTGTTATTTTCTAAGCCGGGGAAAAAAAAATAATAAATAAATCACACAGAGGAGGGATGGAGGCAGCAAAGGCAAGTGAATTCCCCTTTCTGAGTGCAAAAAAAGGAGGGGAGGAAAAGGGGGAAAGAGAAGACAATCTTTTTGTCCAGCTTTCAGCCAGAAATGCTGAGCAGACGAGAAAATTGTTCCTGTTTGCAAACCAAAGCTTCGGTTTCCCCCAGTGACAAACCAAAACGCCTCGGGGCAGGAGCTGAAAACCTCCCTGAGGTGGCGGAGGGTGGGGGGGATGGGGGGGGACACCACCCCCCCCTCCTGGGACCCCTGTTGGAGCTGCTCCATCCTGCCTGGAAGGATCCTGGAGGATGCGCAGGGACTGGCCTGGGTACCGGCTCAGCCGATGCTCGGCAGCCCCTCTGCCACAGTGGTCTTTGCCAATACCCTTGGATATGCGTATTTTCATATAAAAATATATATAAATATATATATAAAAGCTCCCACATACATACAACCCCGAAACATATGTGCCCTCATGTATACATCCTCCCAAGTATATACAACCCCATATATATATCTCGTATATACATACACCCCGCCATGACTACATCATATATACACATAACACCCCTTCCCCCCTCCTCTTTATGTAGTGAGGATATATCAAGCTGTAGCCCTATAAATAGTACCAATATATAATACCCATGTGATATACTG
Source organism: Falco punctatus (assembly GCF_963210335.1). Classification (NCBI taxonomy): domain Eukaryota; kingdom Metazoa; phylum Chordata; class Aves; order Falconiformes; family Falconidae; genus Falco; species Falco punctatus. Next base: position 2,486,618 of record NC_137598.1, read on the forward strand.
GAGTATATACCATGCCTATGCTATGTATAGTACCAATAAATACCTCCCCCCCCCCCCCCGAGGCGGCGGAGGAAGGGTCTCAGGCAAAACCCCTCGGCGTGCACGGAAGCCTGGAAGACACCAAATCACTCCGACGAGCTCCCAGCCTCGTTATTAGATCCATCAGCAGCCAATTAAGCTGCCGTGAGCTCCCCTCGCTCCCTCGGCAAAGGGAAGCCTCGCCGCGGCTGGCTCGGCTCGGGGGGCCAGTGTCCCTGGGGTATCCCACAGGCAGACAAGGGGGGCTGGGGGGATGGAGGGAGGGAGGGATGGGGGGATGGGGGGATGGGGGGATGGGGGGATGGAGGGATGGAGGGATGGGGGGGGTGGATGGGGGGATGGAGGGATGGATGAGGGGATGGAGGGATGGGTGCGGGGGATGGATGGGGGGATGGATGGGGGGATGGATGGGGGGATGGATGGGGGGATGGATGGGGGGATGGATGGGGGGATGGATGGGGGGATGGATGGAGGGATGGATGGATGGGGGGATGAAGAGATGGGGGGATGTGGGGATGGATGGATGGATGGGGGGGATGGATGGATGGGGGGGATGGATGGATGGGGGGGATGGATGGATGGGGGGGATGGATGGATGGATGGGGGGGATGGATGGGGGGGATGGATGGATGGATGGGGGGGATGGATGGATGGGGGGGATGGATGGATGGGGGGGATGGATGGATGGGGGGGATGGATGGATGGATGGATGGGGGGGATGGATGGATGGGGGGGATGGATGGATGGGGGGGATGGTGAGAAATCCTCTGCTTTGGGGCTCCTCCAGGCCAGAGCAGAGCCGAAGGGGCCAAGAGGGAGGCGCAGATTGCGGAGGGGAAGAGCAGCCGACCACAATCTCTCCTTCCCCTTTTGTCATGTTTCCTCTAGCAACGGGCTCAGGGCCACAAACACTCGGATGCCAAACCCAAACTTCCCCCCTTGGGCTCCCAACCAGGTTCACCGCTCCTCTGCCAGGGACCCCTCAGCTCCCACCCCAAACCGGGGCGACCCCACATCCCCATTGGGCTCAGGGTGGGGTCCCTGCGACAGCAAGGATCAGCTAAAAAAAAAAAAAAAAAAAAAAAAGAGAAAAAGGATTTAAAAAAAAATAAAAAAGGACTTTCTCCATTTCTCCAACCCACGAAACTAAATCATCTCAGCCACGGCCCAGGCTCCAGTTTGCACCAGCCACCAGTTTGCACCAGCCACTGGGAATACCCCCAGGGCTTAATTAGGCTTGATGAGTCTTTTACATTTGGGTTCCTCTGGCTTGCCAGGAGATGGGAAGGGACAAACCGGGAGAGATCCCACTCCAGGCAGGAGCGCCGGGCAGGACGGGCTGGTGGTTAAATGCAGCAAGAAACCACAGCTCCCAACCGCCCAGCGGGCCCAATCCTGCACCCGAGCCGCACCGCTGGTGGGAGATGGGGGCTGCAAGAGGGAGACAGGAGGGAGAAACCCACCTCCAGCGGCTCGGGATGCTCGGCTGCCCGGCAGGCCGGTGCTGGGATGAGCAACAGCACAAGAGCGATGGCACAAGAGCGACGGCACGAGCCACCACGGGCACCGCAGGGATGGGTTGGAGGCACCCCCAGCTCGAGGCAGGGTGGGATAAAATGAGTTAACTCACAGCGGGGGGGCTCGCTTGCTCGCTCCTTCAGCTCCCCCTGCAGAGGCTGTGCCCCCCAGCCAAGGGTCCTAGCACCAATCCAGCCCCTCATCCCCACCGAGCCCTGCTCCAGGAGAAGTCACCGCAGCCAAGCACATGGTACAGCCGCTGCCGCAGGCGTTGCAACAGCGGCCACCAGCCCTGCCAGGACTTGGGGGATACAGAGGGGGTGTCAGGGTTGGGGGGGGTGGGGAGGGGGTGGTGTGCGACCGTTGGAGCCATTAAGTTTCGCTCTCGCCGGCTGAGTTCCCCCTTGGGTGGCGGAGATGCAGAACCGAAACCTCCAGCTGTATGGACGCGGGTGGGGGCGGCCAGAGGCGCAGGAGGGCTGGGGACCCGCAGGGGTTTCGGGGCAAAGCAACCCACCGTGCCCCACTGGTGACCAAAGGATGGTGGGGGGACCGGGAGGGACAAGGGATGGACGCAGGGGTCTCCTCTGGCTCGCAGCGCCCACCCTGCTCCTGCCCATCCCGGACCACCCATCTCCCTGTGCCCAGCACATCTGGCAGGTCCGTGCAGAAATGCAGGTGCCTACACCTGGGCAGGCTCGGGTGGGCATGTCTCCCCCTCTGCCAGCCCATCCAGGGGCTGACACTGCCGCAGGACGTCCCCATGCAACCAGCAGGACCGCGACCACCACACAGGGTGGTCCTACTGCCTCGCAGCACCGCCTGCTGCACGCCCCCACCCCATCCAAGCAGGGAAACTGAGGCACAGAGAGGGGGAGCGAACAGCACAGCTGGGAACACAAACATCCCCCATCCTGAGCGAGCCCCTCGCTCCCTCCTTGTCCCACCCCGCTCACCCCTCAACACCAGGAGGACCCCAAGCCTAAACCAACCCCAAAGCACCCGAGGACACGGCACCCAGCACCCAGGGATGGCAAGATGTGGGTGTCCCACACCCTGAGCACCCAGCTCTTGCTGGAGGCAATGCCTCGGGCCACATTGCCACCTGCTGGCACCGGCCCCGGGGCCCCCGGGACCAGCACCTTCCGCCTCTCCAGGAGCTGTGCCGGGCACCGGGTGGGTGAGCCGGGGTACGGGCTCCCGCGTCCAGTGGCGCTGGTTTTCCTTAATTCATTTTATCCGGCTTCATGGCAATCCCGGACGGTGCCCGTGCAAACCCAGCCCGGAGGGTGCTGCTCCAGGGATGCAGGAGGCTATTCCAAATTTGCAATTCCAGCTCCTGCCAGCATTTCCAAGCACAAAAGGCACCATCAGCCCCCCTGGATTCCCCCACCAAACCCTCCCGTCCGCTGCTGGCTCTTCCCAAACACCACGGATGTGATCCTCCCTGGTGCCACACTCTCCCTCCTATATCCCAGCTGGGATGGATCCTCCACCCCTGCTTCACCACATCCACATAAAACCCCATGCAAGGCACAGGGGAGGGGGATGCAAATCCCCCCGGCGCGCCTGCCGACGAGGTACACCAGAGATTCACCACCGACGCTCCTGACCGATGTAACCATGGATGCCAACAGCGGGGCCGGAGGAAAATCAACACTGAGTCTGGTTCAGCAGCCACCAGTGTCCCCAGAGAGCGGCAGGGCTGGTGGGTGCAAGGACCAGGTGGGTGATGCTGCAAGGGACCGCATCCCTGCATGCATCTGCGCGCACCGGCACGCATCCGCGCCAGCCCAGCCACCGCCATCAACCGCGTGGACCCACGCGAAGGCTCACGGGCAGCACCAGGCACGGACAGAGTAAGCGGGACCCCACCGAGTGGGTGCCAGCTGCCTTAGTTGGGAATGACACCCCCTTGGGCAGGTCCCCAAGGGAGCTCAGCCAGGTTGATGCAGCCCTTGCCCCCTCCCCAAGGCCGGGAAGCCCACCGGCTGGGTGCCCTTCTCCATGGCCACCAGGTTTGGCGAGCCGGAGCTGCACGCCAGCGTCGTGCCGGAGCCAGGCAGGAGGAAAAAATGGGAGAAACTCATCATTATGAAGAGCAAAGCCCCAGCCCCTCCCTGCCGCGTCGCCCGAGTCAGCAGCCACCGTCCCTGGGGACCATCCATCACCTCAGCCCATCCCCTCCCCATGGAAACCAAACAAACACCTTCACCCAAGTCCAAAACCTCCAGCCCATCCATCTCCCTGCTGTGACAAACAGCGTCAGGTCCTCATCACCTCCCGGCTGCCACGAGGTTGGGGTGCCAGGGGGCTTTGCCCCCCCAAACCCACGGCAAACACGATGCCAAACGCAGGGGGAGGTGGGCGCTCGCAAGGAACCTCCCTGCCCCTCGCCGCTGTCCCCCACCCTGGGGAATGGGGACAGCCACCGTGCTGAAAAATCCCAGCCCAGCTCCACAGCCTCTGCTGGAAGCCGAGGGCTTTTTTTCTATTTTATTATTATTATTATTATTATTTTTGAAAGCTGTTTATGAGGGCGACTTGCTTATAAGGCTTTCCTTGTGCAGAGGAGACGTGGCTTTGTGGTCAAACGCCAGGCGCCTGGGTGCTGTGCGGTTAATTCTGGGTCCTGCCACAGACCCTCCTGTGTGTCCCTGAGCTAAAGCGGCTCGGTGAGCCCCCCATCACCCCCCACCCTCGCTCCTGCAGCACCCTGCCCATCGGTGACAGCCAGCACCCACCAGGATTTCCAGATGAAACCCCTACAAGGGGCTGGAAAACCAACCGGTGCAACCGCGACCAGAGCCGGAGCCAGGGCTGCTCATCCCTGGATAGTAAAAACGGGGTTTGCCCCAAGCCAGCATGCAACCCCCTGACCCCCCTCGTGCTCAATCTTTGGGGTAAAATCAAAGCACTGCCCGGCTAAGGTGGGAATGCGTCGGGAAAAGCGGGAGCCACATCCCGACGGAGCGAGCTGCCACCCGGCAGCCTCCGAAAACCCCCAGGCGGAGAATAAAACCAACCCTGGGGCTACCCAAATCTCCAGGTTCAAGCCCCAAAACCCTCTGGCATCCTCGGTGAATCTCTGCGGGGATGGCGCCTACTCCCCAAACTTCAGATCCACTTCTCTTTTTTTAAAAAATAAAAAAAAATAAAAAAAGATTAAAATATTTCTCTCCGGCGAGGTGCAGAGAAACACTTGCACATTCGGTGCCGTCGTCAGCAACTCCTACACCACCCCCCACGTACGGGGAAAGCAGAAGGGGGATTTTATAGGCACCTACAGAGAAAAAAAAAATATAAAAAATAAAGATCTCTGTGTAATTTGGTTAACCAGTCAACCGAGCAGCACGAATCCGTAGGAAACTGCCCTGCTGCTCCCGGAATGACTTGGTCCCCCCATGGGCAATGAAACCTCCACGGTGCAAACATCACCGCCCTATCCGACGGAGCTGCCCTGACGCCCCTTGGAAAAATCCCAAATCCCAACGCCCTGGCATGAGCACGGCGGTACCAGCAAAGGCAAAAAAAAAAAAAAAAATTAAAAAAAAAAAAAAAAGGGGGGGGGTTGTCAAGTCTTGGCGATGGCCGCAGAAACTCTTGGTGCTGCCAAAGGGGACCTGGCACCATCACCGTGGACCTCAGCATCCTTTTTCCCCCCCGAAAAGCCCAGCCCCACAGTCCTGTAATTTAAAGTGAAAATCACAGTGTTCGGATTTAAGAGGGAGGGAAACGAAGAAGCTCCCCCGGCCTTGGAGCCAATTAAAACAAATGGAAATTGCTTTACTTTTTCATCACGGGAATTATTTTTTTTTTTTTTTGGGGGGGGGGGGGGGAAGATGGGCTTGGCGGCGGGACGCTGCCAGGGGGATGAAGCACCTGCGGTGTCCTGGTCGGGATGGCAGCTTGAGCCCCTGCTCTCATTCCTGCCCTTTTTTGCTCAAATTTATCCTGACTTTTTCACAGAATTACTGTACAGGGGCTGAGAAATAACAGCAGGGCTTCGGGAAACTTTTTCGACAGGGGATTTTGCTGTAGTTCTGTCTCTCTTTCATGAAGAGGGGAGTTTTCTCTTTTAAAAATAACTCTTTTCGCTTTGAGTTTTTCACCGCTTTGCACGGGCAGGTTCGGAGGCAGGAAAATCCTCCCCAGCCCCAGCAGATCCCTCTGCTCCCGTCGGCTTTGCCCCTCTCCTGGGAGAAAAGCCGGATCCCACGCCTTCGATCGCGGCATCCTTTGGGTTGGGAAAGACCTTTAAGGTCACGGAGACGATGCTGCAGAGCCCCGCTCCCGGGAAATTCATAAAAACGGGAAGTTTTAGAAGTGGAAAAGGACCGCAGCCAGCTAGGAATGGGGTTTGTTTCCTTCCCCAGCCCTGGGTAAGACCTTGGGATGCGGCAAAAGGGGAAAACACGACCTCACAGCCTGGGAGCAGGGGGGTCTCCCCTCGTCCCCCCCCACATCTGCCAGCGCACCAGGAGCAGGAGCCGGCTTGAACCTTTTTGCCGATCCATTCCCCCAAGGCAGAGGAGAGCGGGAGCGGGAAGGAGGCCATGGGATGCCATCAACAGAGCCCATAAATTACAGCAGGGGAAAAAAAAAAAAAAAAAGAAAAAAAAAAAGGGAAAAAAAAAAAAAGAAAAGAAAAAAAAAAAAAAAAAAAGAGTTGCATTTGCCCTATTTCTTATCTGCTTGGAAATTGCACCGCTTTCCCAGCTGCAAAGGCAGCTCTGTTCCCAAGAATTTCAGCAAAAGCCATGACCTCTTTCCAGGATCGTACAGTATACGGTGGCGGGGAGCCAGGGCTAATTATAGGCACGGGAAAAGGGGAGAGAGGAGTTTGGAAAAGTTCTACCTTCCCGGCGGAGCTGCATGAGCCCCCCAAAGGGCTGTGTAAACCCAAGGAAAGCAAAGCGCAGGGACCCGGCGCTCCTGGACATCACCGTTCCACTTTTCTGGAAAGATCAACATTTTCTGGAAAGATCAAAACCGCCACAACTCAGGATTCACGACGTTCCCCGATTCCTAGATGCTCCGGTGTGGAAGGGAAGCCCCACCGTGGGAGTGGGACTGAGCACCGCGCTGCGGAAATAAAAGGCAGAAGAACCAAATCCACACAATCCGGCACCGGGAATCCCCGGCGGAGACCCCGTTCATAGCCAGGTGATGCCACAAGCCCCTCACCGTGCCCTCGGGCCACAGCGGCTGCCGAACAGTGGGAACCACCGAGATACTCCGCGACCAGAAGGCAAATAAAATGCGCGTTGCGTTTTAAAGGGCAGCAAACGCTCCCGAGCAATGCCACGTGCAGTTTTAGAGCCTGGTGCATTTTTATCTGCTGGACAATGTCAAAGGAGTCACCTCGCCCCTTCTCTCACCCCCCATGTATCTGGCACGGAGGACGAGGACACGGTGACACGTGCCTGCCAGACCTTCCAGCCAGGAGGATGGAGAGGAAAGCACGAAACCCCGCGGCAATTTTTTAGCTCCCCTTCGGAGCCACACATCTACACCAACCAAAACCCTGGGAAGAGAAAAAAATCCCACCTCATTTTTCTTTTTTTGGGGGGGGAGGGGAGGAAAAAGCCAGGAAGCCTCTCGCTCGCCGCAGTGGTTTTCATTTCCCACCGAATAAAATCGAGTCTCAACTCCGGCTGCTCGCTTATCCCCCCCGTACGCTCGCTTCCCTGTTTCCCTGCGCATGTGGGAATGTGTGGGCGTGCGGGTTTTGTTTTGCTTTTCACCATCACTCTGCAAACCATCTCCCGGTAGAGCCTGCAGCTCACAGCCCCGTTCCATCGCCCACCGAACCGCATTTCCCACCTCTCCGGCTTCAGCCTCACCACGAAGCCGCTTCTCCTCCTCCCAAGCACCTTCCAGAAACGGGGCTCACAGGTATCCAGGACCCCCTTGGGTGCTGCAAAGCCGTTGCCATCACCCAGTCGCCCTCAGAAGGATGCCCAGTTGCCCCCCCGAAGGATGCCCAGTCGCCCCCACAAGGATGCCCAGTTGCCCCCCCGAAGGATGCCCAGTCGCCCCCCAGAAGGATGCCCAGTCGCCCCCACAAGGATGCCCAGTTGCCCCCCCGAAGGATGCCCAGTTGCCCCCCAGAAGGATGCCCAGTCGCTCCCAGAAGGATGCCAAGAGCTGGGTGCTGGGAAGGGGAGCGGGGCTGTGCTGGGATGGAGCGGGTGAGCCGGCGGCACGGAGCAGCAGGGCACCGGCCCCAGCTTCCCAGCGGGAAAGCGGCCACTCGCCAAGGGAAGGAATCCGCCCGCGCACGCCGGGATCAAGGGATGCCCTTTTTAAGGCTCCTGCAGCAATGGGAAGGGGGTGAAGCACACACCAAGCTCACCCTCCTCCTTGGCACCCTGCTCCGGGTCACCCCGGCTAAAACCTCACCCCGAGCACCCCGAAAAAACAAATCCAGCTTTACTTCATGCCACACGCCCCCCCCCCCCCAGCACCACCACCATGGATGGGCACATCCAGCAACGGAGGGCAAGAAACCAAAACAATGTCCCCAACGTCCCCGACGTCGCCACTGGCACCCAGCACCCACTCCTGCCATCACCCAGCAGCCAAAAGCGGTGGGAGCAGGATGGAGCCCCCATCCCCGCAGCGCCCAGCCGGCCTCACCCCGGCACGTCCCGGCGGAGCACGTGGCATCGGCACAGCCAGCACAGCCCCTTCCCACCCCGGCTCCGCGGGCGATGCCGCCACGCGCGGCACTAAGCCCTAACGGGATAACAAGCTCACAATGAGATCCTAATGAAGGATTAGCAAAATACAGTTTAAAGAGATTAAGGCTGGGTGCAGCATTGAAACTTTTTTTTTTTTTTTTTTTTTTCTTCCCCAGAGCCCGGCAGAGGTGAGACACAGATTTCATCCCCTGCCAACACGGAGGGAGCCGGCGTTCGCTCCGACGGGATGGTTCAGGGTCCAAAGAGGGGCCAGGATGGAAAAAATAAATATAAAAATTAATAAAATAAAATAAAATAAAATAAAATGGCGCACGGCGCCTGAAAGCCCTGCCCAAAAGCGAGCCAGAGGCTTCCTTCATCTCCCTCCTCCCACACCAGTCCCTTCCCAGCTGCATCCCAGCTGCAGGAGCGATGCTCTCGATGCTCTCGGTCCCTCGTATAACTGTTGATGTTATCCGCCCGAGCCGGAGCCTTCCAGGGAGCCCCAGGGAAGCAGGTACTCAACTCTCATTCAGGGAAAAGTTATTAATATTAATTTCTTGGCTCTCCGCAGAGCGAGGAGGTAGCCCTGGCCTCCAAGAGCTCGGCGTGACTGCCAGCCCCGCGCGCTCCGAAAGGTCAGGAGCCTGGTTCATCCCCAACCCAAACGATGACGGTTTAAAATAGAAAGCAACGCACCCTGGGCTCGCTTTTGGGCTTTTTTTTTTTTTTTTTTTTTTTTTTTTTTTTTTTTGCCTGCCACCACAAACACCAGCAACATGCTCTGCTCCTCCCCAGAAAGGGCAACGCGATGGTCACTCCATCCCAGGAATCCAGGAGCTGGGAATTGGTTAAACCGGCCCCCGAGGCAGGGAGCGGGGTTGGTGCTGAGCAGGCAGGATGGGCTCATCCCAGGGGCACGGGGCAATTCCAGCAGAGTCATCCAAAGCCAAAGGGGGGTGGGGAAGGGGGACCCGACCAACAGCCCTGTCGGGAGGCTACAAAACAAATCAAATGAAGATGTTTGGAGCGGATCCAGATGTTTACCAGTGACGCACATGGAGGTATAAATAATTACCCGGTAGGAATTTTGTTCACAGGCGGCTCCCCCTTATCTAAGCAGATCTGCCCCCCCCACCCCCCCCCATTGCTTTAACAGTCCTGAGAAAACCAGACGCAAAATAAAAGAACCTCACCAGGGGCACCAATTTAATCCCATTAATCACTGGACATTCGGACCGGAGCTGCCAGGACTCAAACCTCACCCAGGCACGGCTCTAGGAGGCAGGATTTTTCCCCTGCCCTGGGGTGGGAGCGCTGGTGGAGGGTCGGATCCTGCACCAGGGTGCTGGAGCCTCACACCCTGCCCCATGCACAGCACCGGGTGCAAGGAAGGGACTGGAGCCAGCCATGGCATCGGCCACGGCATCGGCCACGGCATCGGCCACATCCCTCCGTAAAAAAAAAAAAACCTTCACCAAGAAAACCCTCCCTGGTCCAGCTGCACGTTCCCCATCGGCGATGCAGAGCCCGGCCGCTGCAATTACCTAAAATTAAAAGGACCACAAAGCCTGAGATGCCCAACGGCGGTGGGGGATGAAGGCGGCGGCGACGGCACCCCAGCAGCACCCAGCCTGGCGAGCCGAGGGACCGTGGCCATGAGCGACGGTCGCGGCATTGCCGGGAAGCCAAAGGCTTCGCACGTGACTGAAAAACAGGTAGGAAAAAAAAAAATATATAGGCTTGAACAGCTCCAAAAAACCCACCTGAGCTGATTTTTCCCGGCTGTTAGCATCACCTAACCCACTGCTGCTGCTGCTGCTGCCGTGGGAGGTGCCGGCACAACCAGCAGCATCGCTGCCCCCCCCCCCACCAGCAGCCCTCGCCTCGCCATCCCCCCCCACCAGCATCGCCGATGGTTTTCCAAAAATTTTTTGAAATTTTGGAAACCCAACCCACCGTAGGCGAGGCCGTAGAGGGTTTCGCCGGGGCCAGAGAGGAGCAGTGTTGGAAACTTACTGTAGGAAATTGGCCGCTCGGCTCCGGCTCCTTGTCCCTACTGGTGGGAAAGTCTATAAATCTCTAATAAAGAAAAAAAAAAAAAATCCCCTCCCATTTTATTCCTTCTCTCTCTCTCCCCCTCCAAAGGATTGCGAAACCAAGAGGGCAGCCGGGGCTTGGATCTGCAGCATTTCTGAGTTCCTACGGAGTCTGGGCTCCCTGCCACCAGCAACAGCGGCTCTGGGGGTGTGGAAAAAGGGAGGGGAAAAAAAAAAAAAAAAAAAAAAAAAGAAGAGGAGAAAAAAAAATTATATAAAAAAAAAAAAAAAGAGTCCTGTTTATTTTGGGGGATGAGAGAGAAAACTTGCAATGCACAAACGAGGGGGGGTGGGAGTGCGGCTCTGGCATTCCCGCAGGCACCATGCGCTTTGGCATCGGAAAGACTTTTGGGTTAAAAAGCCTGGATTATGGGTGGGAATACCGAACTCTGCGAGGATGCTCTTTCCTGGGGTGCACGCAGCCGACGAGCAATCTCCTCCACAGGGAGCACAGCACCTCCCGGGGCTGAGGGACCCCCCCAGGGAGCACCCATGGGTGCTAAGGGTGGCTCTGCCCTGCCCTGACACATCCCCCAGGTCGCAGTAAGGGGAATTACTGAAGACAGGCTGGAAGAAAAGCCTGCTCCAGCCGTGACCCAGATTCCCCTCCAGCCTGATCCCTCACTGAAGTCATAATCCTTGGAGGGCTTCTGGTCTTTTTTTTTTTTTTTTTTTTTTTTTTTAAAATACATCCCTGCGCGTTGCCATGGCGACGAGGGTGATGCTATAATTTCAGCATTATAGACTTCAGCGCGAGAACAGGAGGGAGAAGGTGGTTGAAATATGGACGAGCTGCACTGGTAATGTATTTAGGGAAAAAATTCCAAAAAAAATAAAGAAAGAACCAACCCACCACGGTGGCACCTTCATTAGAAGGCGCTGGAGGAGCGGGGCTGACCCTCTGAGGCAGGCGATGGGGGTCACCTCCTGCCCCCGGGCACTGGTCCCGCTTTTGGGCATCACCTGGGCTTTGCCAGGCACGGATGCTGCAGACCCCGCAGGGCTTTGGGGGATGCAGGCTGCCACCCTGCCAGGACCGAGGGACACAGCCGAAGCTCCCAGGCAGCACGGGTGGTACCCGAGGCAGCCCCCAGCAGCAAGACCCCCTATTTCAGGTGGGCAGCCTTAGCTCTGCCCACCACGGCTCAGCACCCGGGCAAACCAAGCAACTTTGCAAAGCAGCAGCTCCGAAATTGCTGCCCAGCCCTTTTTGAAAATCTGGTTTTCATGCCTTTTCCTCTCCGCCTTGCTCTGCCCACGTCAGGTGCTGGTAGCATCCCATCGCTGATGGGATGCGGGAGCCCCCCAGCTCCTGCCCATCTCCCAGCAGGATTAAAACCCGCTGCTGCTCCGTGGTTTTGCACGGCCAGGAGACACCTCAGCGCGCTCACCGCCTCGCACGATCACGGTCCAGCCCCAACGAGCCCCCGGGCTGGTGGTGGCCAGTTTGTTGGCTGGGAGGAGACCCATGACCCCACAGGAGGGATGGACTGGGAGCAGAGCCGGAGACCCCAAGTCGCTTCAGCCCCCCAAATCCCAAGAGCCTCAAGCTGTCCTACAGCAGAGGAACGGGAAAATTGCACCAGCAGAAGTTAAACCCGTTTTAGCCCTGTCTCCATCCCCGCCGCGCCCCATCGCCAAGCACTGAACCGGCACCTGCCGTGACACAGAATTTCCAAAAGACACACAAACAAAAATAAGCTCGTACACAAACAACCTCTGCCTAAACGCAGCCCAACGGCCCGTGACCCCCACCGCCAAGGAGGTGGGCTACCGGTGGGCTCAGGGGGGGTCCCAAAGGAAGCCAGAAAGCCCCAGGGGACGCCTCACCTCACACCACGCTCGCCCACGCGCCCTGCCAGTGGGGAGGTGAGAAAAAGATGCTCCGGTCCGGTGCACGGCACGTGGCACGGCATCCAGCACGGCTCCAGCCCTGCAGCCTGCACCCCTCCGTGGTGGGAAAAAGAGCCTGATGGCAAAAGCTGGGGGGGCGATGGGGGGGGCGGTATGTGGAGATCACCATCGTGCCAGCGCCACGGTGCCTGGCCACAGGTTAGAAAGGCAGCGTGAAGCGGTGGTCCTCGGAGGGCAGCAGGATGCTGGGGCAAAAGGGTCTCCCCCCAAGCCCATAAGTGCTTAGGAGAAAATAATAATAATAATAATTATAATTAAAAAAAAATCACCGCACATCACCACCAACATGGGAAACCCAAGCGCAGCGCAGCGGGTGCTGCCACAGGACCCCCAGCAGGGCTTGCAGTGCTCCTCGGGGCAAAAAAAAACTTGTCAAGGGGGGCGGGGTGTGGAAAAAGCACCGTGGAGCATTTTGTTTCAGTCCCCAAAGGGGAGCCAACCCCCCCAAACCACCAGCTTGAGCATCCAACCTTCAGCCCTTGAGCCAGCGGGGCTGCTTTTAGCTCCATATTTAGCCCCCAAGGTATTTCTTGTCGAGAAGTTAAACCCCAAACTGCGTTTTTGCATAAAAAAAAGACCCGGTTTGCTCGGTCCATGTGTAGCATCGAGGCGGGGGGGGGGGGGGGGGGGGGGGGGCAGGGGGAGAAGGCATGCAAAGCAGCTCTCCTCCCTTGCCAAAGCAGAAGGCGCTGAAGGTCACCCCAGCGGATGCTGAGCTCACGGTGGCTGGTCCTCTCCGCTGGAAAGGACAAGGCAAGAACATCTTGGCTTACGGGAAAGCTCTTCCCGACCTTCCCACTTCCATCCCATCCAGCTGGAGCAGCCCTCCGCGGCGCAACGGCGGGCGTGAAATTCTGCTAAAGCGCACGCTCCTGCCTGGCCTTAAACCTCCAAGATCAGAGGGCAATTAACGGGTTTTTTCCAAACATCTTGATTTGCAACCAGAGCCCGTCTCACCCTTTCCTCTCCTGGGTGCCAGCAGGCAGGCGGAGCCAGGACAGGCGGCTTCATCCCCCCTCGGGACCCCGACCCCGGTTGAGCCATGGGGATCCCCTTCCCCCACCGCGTTCCTGGCCCCCACCGTGGCTCCCACGACACCCAAGGTCCCCGGGACCTCACCCCACCGGGACCCCCTGCCTTGCCGCAGGGAGAAAACATGGCACGTTCACCCATCCCACCGGTGCCCGAGGCTCAACCCCGGCACCCGCGGCGGCGTTTTGGGGCAAAGTCCCTTCGCCAACTGCCACCACCACCACCACCACCCCCCAACTCCCCATCTCCTCCTTCTCCCGCACCGGCGCGCAGCACCGCGGCCGCTACCCAAACCCCTCGCGCCCCACCATCCTGCCCCTCCAGAAAAGCTCAACCCCCCCCCCCCCAAAAAAAAACCCACAAAACCACCAAGGGGGATCACACCCCAACCCCCCAAAAAGCCCCGGCGTGCCCAACCTCGCCCCAAAAGACAGATGCTCGCCTCTCCCCTGGCAAGCCCACCCCAGCGCCGGGGAGAGGATGGATGGATGGAGCAAGGAGCAGCATACCAGCCACCAGCTGCCGCGGGAAGAGGCTTGGCTGCCTTCGCCACCGCCATCCTGCTCCAACCATTTGTTCTGCTTCTATTTTAGAAGGCGATGGGGCTCGGCGCTCCCGCGGCTCCCAACCTCCCCACCGCCGAGCGAGGCGACAGATTTCTGCAAAGAGGTAGCGCCGGCTCCTCTCCCCGTCTTGGCAGCGGCAGCCGCGCGGGGCCGGGGATATTTTTGAACGAGCGAAGTCGAGAGGTGCAAGTTTTCCCGGCGGCTCGATGCCGGCGCGTGGGAAGGACGGCCGTGCCGAGTCACGGAGGGTTGGCGATGGATCTGGGATTGATCCCCCTCTGGTTAAAACCCAAGGGATGGGGTGTCCACGGCACACAGGGGGGGGAAAGCCTCAGCCAAGAGGCTGGAGAGCAGCCTGGCTCCTGCTGCACCCCAACACCACCACCATGAGCCCCCCCGACCCCCCCCCCACTGGTCCATGCACGCACTGTGTGATCCCAAGCATCGCTCCTTGCCGGAATACCAGCCCAAAAACTGCTCCGAGCCCACATCCCAGCAAGCCCTGCCTTCACCCAACTCTTCCACCCCAATTCCCAGCTCCCAAAATAAATCTGCTGCTCTCGCAGGGTTTTGTTGAGGGCACAGGGAGCAGGCACTTCGTCCCCCGCGCCTCCGTGAGCACCACAGGGGATGCTCAGGGCCACGCACCAATGCTTTGCTGTCCCCACTGGTTTTTCCAGCAAGTTCCCAACCGGCCCGAGCGCCGCGTGCTGAGCTCTGCGCCCGACGGCAGAGCCGAAGCCAACGCTCCCTTCGGCAAAATTTTAAAGGTTAAAATTCCCCCAACGCTGCGTGGTGGGGAGAGGGGGCCGGCGGCAGAGCCGGGCTCCAGTAACACCGGGGTGTTAGCAGGCGGCAGGTTCTTCAGCCACCCCAACCCGCTGTCCCCTCGTCTGGCCGAGGGGCACCCCAGGGTCTCCTCCCAGGCCAAGGTGATGCTCCATCACCCCACATCAAGGGTCTCCCTCCAGGCAAGGTGATGCTCCATCACCCAGGATCTCCCCCCAGACAAGGTGATGCGCCATCACCCCACATCCAGGGTCTCCTCCAGGGCAAGGTGATGCCCCATCACCCAGGATCTCCCCCC